>NC_133351.1:12902400-13002400 GCF_030506205.2 Paramisgurnus dabryanus
ATAGCCTATTAAAACTGTTTAAATAAATTAAGCTACTAAATGCTTAAAATGAAGCTTCACTCTGAGCGAACACATACCTTGACGAAGGCTATTTGCCGATACGTTGGTTATAATAAATAATTTTTGCAAGTGAGTGTGCAATCACTATTTTGTGTTATAAAATAAAGCTTCTAACATCATATTCTCTTCATACAAATCACTAAAAATATATTTTCGTTCTCAGATATTTAAGTTAACTTACTAAATAAAGAAAGAAAAAGGGAATTGCTAGAATAATGTTTGACTCTGAGGTTAAACGAAATGACAAATAAATAAACATTTAATATACTTTTTGATGACCATAAGAAGCGGGTACTCGTAAAGAGCGGAGCCGAGGAGCGCGCATTTCAGACGTGAACACGAAAGGAGATGGGTTTAGTTATGCTTTCACTTCATTTCCTGACAGTTTCACTTGTTAGTGGGGATAGTAATAACTAACAAGATGACACCGAATTACATACAATATAATTACCTAACTAAATCTGAGAGAATGCAAACCCATTACAATATTTTTTCCTCCGACGGGCAGGGCGCAGATACATCTTTGTAGCCCGACAGGAATTCGCCATAGCCCCGGGACAGTTAGACATGGATACAACTTCATATGGTGTATTTTACCTATTGCATGTTATGTTAAAAACAGTAAAATTATAAGTAAGCCTGATAACTATTTAAAAACTATTATAAAGAAGTTGAATGTTGCGTTATATGGTTCTAATGAAAAAAATATTCCCGAGCAGCTTTCAGCCATGATCACTTTGAGAACTTTTTTTGCAAGCAAGTGGAAAACGTATTTTGAATAACAATACGTTATAAATATGTGCTGCGCGCTTTCCTCTCAATAACATAAACACACAACAAATATGACAGCGGGGTAAAAAATAGAAAGGAAACATCTGATCACAGTGATGTTGTTTGATAGCCTACCAGCTCTCTAACTCAGCACTAAGTCACGCCATGTTTATTGCTACACTTTATACAATATAGTCTATTGCTTTTAGCAACAAATAGCCTATCATAACAACCTATAAGCCTACTGTGTAATTGAGACATTCATTTAAGAAATGCATTAAAAGCAGTAATAGGCTGCGGAAATATAGTGGGTTCACGTCAATCCACACCACAGACGTTCTTGGTTTGCTTCTTATTTATTAAATCGAGGCAATTGTTTGATTAAACATTGATTAATATTAAGATACAATTTATACAAAACGAAATTCACTTTAAAGAAAGTCTTTCTACAAAACAAACCTATGCAGGGCTCGCAAAATCGCTACCCCCGACGTCCCGAGTATTATTTATTTTTCATTTCTGATTGGGCGGGCCAGCTGTCAATCTAGCTCCGCGCCTGCCTGCAATTAGTTTCATTTGCGATATCAAATGAATGTCTTCATTTTATTCATAAAGTCATACCTTTGCAATTCTTTGATCGATTGTGTTTTAGAAGTACTGTATGCTTGAACTCTAATGACAGCAATGTGATCGCCGATGCGCTGGTAGAGAGAGAGAGAGAGAGAGAGAGAGAGAGAGAGAGAGAAAGAAAAAAAAGAGAGAGAGAGAGAGAGAGAGAGAGAGAGAGAGAGAGAGAGAGAGAGAGAGAAAGAAAAAGAGAGAGCGCGGCCCTGTATAGAAGTGGATTGATATGTTATTTGAAGTCGGCTCGTAAAGGACAAAACACCTGATTAAACTATAACGTAGCTATTATACACATTTTTTCAGGATGTTCTTGCGACCGGTGGCAACTTGTCCACGACCCGTGGTTGGGGACCTCTGCGGTAGTGGACTCAGTTTGCAAAACCATTGCGAAAGCGTGTGCACTGTTTATTTATTGTTTATGAATTTGTGGATATGGATTGAAAATCTGAGAGCACTGATTGTTTAATTGTGCGTATGGTTTATTAATCCGCGCGCACAATTTGTAACTTGAACAGTTCAATAATCCGAGTATGGTTTATAAACTGAGGTGACGAATTACAAAAACGTGTCCGTTTCTCGTAGGCATAAGAAGATGGTAGATTGCCACCAATAAAATCTACAATCAACTTAGCTTTTGAGAAACGAAGCCAATAGCAGGCAGAAAGGCCCTATTTAATTTATATGGCATTTAAAAACCGTTTAGTATCCTGTCAATAACATAACCAAACAATACACTCTCTGTATGAGTGTATTACAGTTGTTCTACTAAAACTGAACATAAAAGCCAACATTCATCACTGCAGTGGATAAATCATCTTACATGTACAAAGTTTTGGCGAACACGTGCACCACCTGCTGGCCAGATCGATTAACAGCAGATGAGATTATACTCGGTACTCTACTGCTTTTCCTGCAGTTCCCGGATGTTAAATGTTGAAATCTGTACGACTGAATTTTTGGACTTGAATTTTTGGACGCGAATTTAAATGGACTGAAACTTGCCTGCTGAATATTTTACGTTGTATTTTTAAACAGACCGAATATTTTAAAGTGAAATCTAAAAGGTGAATGTGGACTATTGAATTTTTAATACAGAAAATATACACGCATGTTGAATTTCAGCCCTTAAAAATGCAAAACCTAAAAATACAATGCATTAAAATTCAAGCACGGTTAATACAATGCATTTTTTTTCAGGTAGTACAATTCAACAGGCTGTTTTAATTCAAAAACATAAAAATACAATGCATTTAAATTCAAGTACGGTTAATACAATGCATTTTTTTTCAGGTAGTACAATTCAACAGGCTATTTTAATTCAAAAACTTTTGTCATTATTTTTCTTCCATATTTGATGCTACTAATCTCATAATTAGATTGAGACTTTAGGCTGGATTTCACAGACAGGGTCACATATCTTATGTCTAATATGACACTAATTTTAAAAGCAGCGTTTTGATGAACAATGTCAGTCATTTATGCGATAGCTAAAACAATATACTGTTTATAAAGCATTTTTTTGAATGCTTGATTTTAATGCTCCCCTCAGGACAGCACTGAAATGTATTCAGCCCACTTTGACCCCCTGCACTTAGAATGTAGGGTGTGAAACTGTGGCTTAGCCCGGTAGCCCTGTGGTAATCCCGTAAGAAATCCTTTGACGCCTTGACAATACCCACAATCTAAATGTGAAATTTCACATTAGCTTCATGTCACGTGAAAGCATGAATAACAATTTCTGCTTTATTTGTTAAACTTTCGACTCATATTAATCAGATCTTATCGTTTCAGGCACTGCCCTCATTAACATTTTGATGTTTACAAAAATGTTTTCGTCTACATTAAAATGGATTTGACTTTTGGTACGAATTGGCATATGATCATAGTCTAAATATACTCCCATGTAACTGCCAAGATAGGGTGTAATCTTTTTTTAAACATTTACATTATATGCTGAGAACGTCATGTACTATACATTGATAAATTGTAACTTAGCATCCTTGCCTTGTTATCAAATTTAGTTTTTGTTTTACTTTAACTTAGCAAATTAAGTTAAACAAATGTCTATTGGATAGAATATTGCTTGTAAAATTGTTTATGCATGCACGTTTTTATACATTACACATTGCTTAAATCAGTATATAAATTAGCTCTCTGTGAAAAATATTACTATAGTAAAACTGGTGAATTCAGTTTAATTTTGATCCTCTTGTGTATTCTATATTTACATGTGGTTTGCAGTTGTCCACATTTGGGGTTTTGAGTCAAATTGACAGTGAGAACTGAGAAACTAAAGGAACCGGGCCATGCATGGTTTACAAAAAGCTTAGAGTGTGGTTTAGATTATAAACAGCAGAAAGTCATGATAGATTATCAAAAACTGTTGGACAAACATAGTTTGGCCTGTATATGAACAAACAGTTGGAAACAGTAGATTTGTCTCAACAGTTTTCCAATACTTGTAAAATAAAAAATAGGGTTATGATAAAGGTTATAAAACAGTTCAGATCAATTTCGTGTATTAATTCCATTATTATGAGTCTTTGTGTACACAAACAAGCTTTGAAAATGGACATTAAACAACTCCTGCTGTTGCAAAAAGTAGGCGTCTATTGATCAAAGTGCATTACAAATCGGTTGGCTTTAAAGCCGCTGTGCTTCTTTGTTATAGTTATAGCTGGACCAAATAATTTGTACTTTTTCCAAAGTGTTTGAGAAAACACACTGGTCTTGTAATTGGCGTTTTTGTAACAAGCCTCAGCTGTATGAAGCTTTATTTACATCTTAAATGACAAATAGTTAATGTGCAGAGAATGTGAAACATAAATGATTTCTAAACTTTGGTCAAATGTTGTGACACAAATGTTGTAAATAGTGAAATGGGTTTCGAAAATTTTCATCATTCAATATTGCATTGCTGCCATTCAGTTGAGAATAATATTTTTACCTCCCAATAGAGGGAGATAGACGAGGAGCTTTCTGAAACATCTGACTTTGATTTCCAACAGTATAAGATTCGCAATCATTTGAAAAGATTTTCACTTTGTCGCCGGCTATTCGCTCGTAAAGCTTGTCAGAAAGCCATGGGAATACCAGAAAAACTCTGATTGTTTATGTTTATTGCTTCTTGTACCCAGCAATGAAAGCAACGCTGGCCACGAGCCAAAAGAGTAAACTAGTGTCTGGGATGACGAGGGTTAACAGTAATTCCAATCAAAGGATTCCCATAACTCCTAAAATAGATTGTCACTTAAATTTCAGCAAGTATAATATTTTACAATAATCAACATTATGAAATGATCACACTCATCAAGAGTTGGATTTTCTGTCTGGAAGGTCATGATCTCAGAATCGATATGTTTTAGTTACTGTATATGTAGAACCGAAGGCATGATTTAATTTATTCAATGAAAGCTTTCACAGAGTGTATACAGCAATGTATTCATTTGTTGTGAAAGTAGATTGAATATGTTTTTCTTTAAACAATAAGAAAGTTTTTGTTATGGGATGTGTGGTTTAAAGGATTAGTCCATTTTCTTTAAAAAAAATTAAAAAACCAGATAATTTACTCACCACCATGTCATCCAAAATGATGATGTCTTTCTTTGTTCAGTTGAGAACAATTTATGTTTTTTGAGGAAAACATTTCAGGATTTTTCTCATTTTAATGGACTTTAATGGACCCCAACACTTAACAGTTTTAATGCAGTTTAAAATTGCAGTTTCAAAGGACTCTAAATGATCCCAAACGAGGCATAAGGGTCTTATCTAGCGAAACGATTGTCATTTTTGACAAGAAAAATATGCACTTTTAAACCACAATTTCTCATCTATCTCCTGTTATGTGACGCGCCAGCGCAACCTCACGCAATACATCTTCACTTCAAGAGGTCACGGATGACATATGCGAAATACGCCCCAGTGTTTACAAGTGTGGAGAAAGAGAACCGTTCTGACGTTGTTGTATGTTGAATGATACTAATTAATGTCTTTGTGTCAGTTTATTGTTTAAAATGGTCCACAAATGTTGGCGCCAATAGTCTTGTGGTTAGTGCGCCGACACATAGCACCAGTGTGCTCATGGCGACCCAAGCTCGATTCCCGTCTCTGTGGTCCTATGCCGATCCTGCTCCCCTATCTCCACCCAACACTTTCCTGTCTACTCTCCACTATTCTGTCAAAAATAAAGGCACAAAAGCCCAAAAATATAAACTTAAAAACAGGGGCGTCAGTTTGTGTTGAAAAGTGGTGGGGACAAAAGATCAAATGAAAAAAAAACATTACAGCAGGATGGGAAAATATTGAATAACGGCGCATCAAAAATGGGCATAGTGAAGGCCGGTCAACAACACAAAAATACTCAGCATAAAACGCTCAACAATGTCAACTGCACATGTAAAGGGCGATTCATAGTCGTGCGTAGATTCTACACCGTAGCCTGTGCGTAGCTCTGCATAGCCTGACGCGCACCTCGCAAAAATTTTAACAGCGCGTCAGATCTACGCGGACCGCAAGCGCTGTGATTGGTCCACCAGAACCCCTCCCATCAGGTAAAAAAACTGCGTCATTGGTATTTCCGTTGTGATGGTGAAAACAAAGATGAGCCAAGTTGAGGAGTACACAACGCACACAACGCAACATGTGACCCTGGACCACAAAACCAGTCGAACACTGCAAAAAATTTTCTTTGTATTTTTGTCTTGTTTTCAGTAAAAATATCTAAAAATTCTTAAATTAAGATACTTTTTCTTGATGAGCAAAATGCCCTAAGAAAATAAGTCTAGTTTGTAGACCAATAATACCAAATGTAAGTGGTTTTGTGCATAAAACAAGCAAAAAAATCTGCCAATGGGGTAAACAAAAAAATCTTGAACATTTTTCTTAAACGCTAAATTCAAGAAAAATTCAAGAAAAATTGCTTACCCCATTGGCAGATTTCTTTGCTTGTTTTATGCACAAAATCACTTAAATTTGATCGTTTTGGTCCAAAAAATAGATTTTTGCTCATCAAGAAAAAGCATCTTAATTTAAGATTTTTTTGATATTTTTACTGAAAAGACAAAAATACAAAAAACAATTCTTGAAAATCTGACTTTCTTTCTTAGTATTTTTTTCTTGTTTTCAGTAGAAATACCTAAAATTCTTAAATCAAGATGTATTTTCTTGATGAGTGAATTTGTGCTTAAAACAAGCAAAAATGTCTGCTAATGGTGGTGAGAAAATTTTGCTTAAATTAAGTGTTTAAGAAAAAAGAAATGTTATTTTTAGATTTTTTTTCTCACCCCATTGGCAGATATTTTTGATTGTTTTAAGCACAAATTGTATATTTTTTGTCTAAAAACTAGACCTATTTTCATTGGTCATTTTGCTCATCAAGAAAAAGCATCTTAATTTTAGAATTTTAAGATATTTTTACTGAAAACAAGACAAAAATACTAAGTAAAAAAGTCATTTTTGCAGTGTAAGTCGCACTTTCAAAAAGTGGTGGGGACATGTCCCCAGTGTAAATGACACCTACTGTATGCTTAAAAAAAAAATGGTCTGCAAATGTAGGTTTCATATAAGTAACACGTGACCTTTCAACTGCATTACGCAATTATGTGAGGTTGCCCAGGTGCGTCACAGGACTGGAGATAGGCGAGAAGTTGTGGTTTAAAAGTGCATATTTTTTATTTTTCTTGTCAAAAATGACAATCGTTTTGCTAGATAAGACCCTTATGCCTCGTTTGAAACTGCAATTTTAAACTGCATTAAAACTGTTACATGTTGGTGTCCATTAAAGTCATGGTGGTGAGTAAATTATCTGGATTTTATTTAAATGTACTCATCCTTTAATGTCATTTTGCTTTGCAGATTTATTTTCTCTAATAGCCAACAAAACAAGCAATGGTTAAGTTTAAAAACATTTTAACATAGCATTAGGTTTTGAGTAACCATCAATGGCTAAACTGCTACAGCAATTTTTATCTGAGGTATGAATTTGTCTGTTTTGTGTGTATTCTCACGATACAATATACAATAAATCACTTTATATCTCTTTAAAAAAGTCAAATTTTACCAAAGGCCTTTTTTGAACACTTACTGATTTGAGAAGATAAGGTTCTTGAACTTTTCAAACGGTTGCTTACTTCATACAGGTAAACCACTAGGTGCTGTAACGTGTCTTTCAAAGTGGAGGCTAACAGAGTTTGAATTGTAACTTTTTTGCTTCAAGAGAAATGGCACTTAAAGGGTCTTGCTACTTTACTATTCTGTTAGATCCAAGTCTCTTGATTTGATGCTTCAGAATGCAACTGACCTACACTGAAAAGGCAATAGCAAGTAAGAAAGCAGTTAGCTTATTGGTTGAGATTTAATGGCTGAAAAAAACAAAAATAGTTCCAGATTGAGAAATTGTTGCCAGCTTTTGCTTTAAAAATTTTAGTTTTACTTTAAACCTTTGGTAACTTTGAATAGATTTAAATAAATAGCTCTAGTGACCATGGTTTTTATGTTTCTTTCAAGTGATCTGATCAGATTTGTCTCAGATGTTTATCAGATCTAGTGATTCTAAGTATTCAGCGTGTTGAGTTTGTATATGTAGCATATTGTATCTAACCCCACTGCTGCTGTCCCACCCCAGAGATGGCAGTGTTTGTTATAGCCTATTGTTTTCTCCCTGAATTCAGTACAACATTTTTCGAATGAGCAATTGTAAATATTAAAGCTTTAAAAAAAATCCTAAACCACTATCCCTACTTTTCATTCTCATTAATTTTTCAAAATAGAATAATGACAGATAATGTTTTCTAGCCCAACATCTTGTTCATTTTTTGCCAATTGCTGATGAAAGAGGATGTTAAAGACTGATTTTATACGTTTTAAAATTAAAAATGCACTCAAGCTCCCAAAGACCAGAAGTGAAGAAGAACTTCTCAAACCAGTCTAAACACCTTTAATATTTCCTGTTTTTTCTTTTGAAGTGTACCAAAACATACTTTGTAGTTATTGCTAATTTTCTTGCAGAGGAAAATATTTGATAAATTTTCGCTTAATTTAATATGCATGGCACAAAAATGGCTGGGCTGGAATTTAGACTATTTTATTTTTTTCCTAATTCAGAAGGATATACTGTAAACAGAGAATACAAATCGACTTTCATTTAATCTAATTGAAATGTTTTTAAGAAGCTTATGCTGAAATACTCTTGCATTGCTTTGTCTAATGCTCTACTTTAAGACGTTCCTTACGGTAAATAATTTATTTTTTTTGACTTTTATAATTAAATTCTACAAAAATTAAAGGTACACTTTAAAAAAATATATTAAATCAGCATATATTTTAGTTACTTTAACTTAACAAATTAAGTAAAACAATTTTAACTTGTGATAAGTTGACATAACTTATAAAAACAAGTCAAACTTAAAATACTAGGTTGAATTGACTTGCATAATCAAGTTTTTAACTTCATGCTGCATTTTTTTACAGTGTATGTTTACTTTGGTATTATCGGTTGTAGCCCCAACCATATGAACGCAATAAACTGCAAGTAACTTTTAATGCAAGCAATAACGTTTGATTCAATAAAAAGTTTGGTTTACTTTAATTAAGCCTTTTCATAGGCCACTTGATTGCCTTTTTTCTTTATGTGTGACTTGCGGCCAACACAAATACCTTTGTGTGTTCGCGCATGTTGAAAACAAAATCACAACGTGGTGAAAGTTGATTGATGGCGCTACTATTTTGCCAATTATTAGAGCATGTAAAAGGATGCTGTTATTTTCTGCTCTATCCAGCAGACCCTGGCTAGAGGTCAGTCCCTAAATTTGGGGGTATCAACCTCGGCCTATATCACTTCATCTTGATGTATGAGCACTAAGCTACAAATTAAACTTGCTCCAATCTTTTAAGGGGGAACTTGCTCAACAGGACGCCATTTGGACTAATTTCTCTATGTGATTCAGACAAAAGCCACTATGTTGCCTGCTGTAATTACTTTGTGTACACACATCTGGGTTTGGGTTAACAGATGCAACAAGCCATCCAAAAAAAGACTTGCTAATGTCTGGGTCACATGTGGCTGTGATGTTAGTTTAGTTAGGGCACAACTGCACCTTATACACTTATATTGTTATATTCAACAAAGAGCCGTGTTTTTTTTATTACACTTGCAACCCAAAAATGTCAGTGAGCACAAACTAATTACATCCAAGCCAATTTGGATGGCAAACCATTTTAAGTTTAAGGTAATGTTAAAAGAGATCATGCTTAAATTTGTATTTGCTGAATTCTGTATTCAGTCTTAGGCAAAATGGTCAAAAACTGTACCCCAGGTGTCACTGGGGCTGTACCCTTTCAAAAGCACATCTAGAGAGTTCATATTAGTACCTCAGTGGTACATATTGGTAACAAAGAGCGCTTATTGTATTAGTACCTCAAAGTTGCTTATTGGTACATATTGTTACAAAGTGTATACATATCTGTACCTAATGGTATATTTTAGGACTAGTGAAACATGTGGTACATATTTTGACCATTTTCTTCTACCAGTGTAATAATATTTTACATTTAATCAAACGTGGCACCTCTATAAAGTTTTTGAAAAATAGATGAAATTGTTGCATAATATTTTAAATCATACCCAGTTCTCGTTCTGGAACCTTTATTTATAAAATGTCTGAGGGCCACAAAGCTTTACAAACTCTATTACAAATATTTATAACTTTTATTGATAGATTACTTGTACAGGATGTACATTCTTTTTTGTGAAACAACAGAAAAAAACTCGATGGCGAATCATGTTTGGGCATGCTTGCATATGCAATAATGGGATACAACAAAATCTCAACACAAAGTATTATGGTTTCATCCACCATCCCTGAAATGTTTGTAAACTCAAACACGCTACATTTTAGTCAAACAAATGTACTGCAGTCACACGTTCGCTTAAAACTGTTGCAAATGTTAACATTTAAAAAATATATAAAAATAAATGCAAAGCCATGTAAATATGTACACTTGAAATTTGACTATTTAACAATTATAAACTTTCAGATAAAATAATAAATAAAAGCACCTATGACCTCAATTAAAGAAACAGAAACATTACCAAAAATGGCGAACAACAAAACAACGCACGCATTTATTGTTAGAGGTGGACCTGACCATGCAAGATCTGTTAGTTCGAAGGCAATCGGTTTCGTACTGTAGTCATGAAAATAATGTTTTGGTAAGAAATTTTTGAGCGTATTATATTAAATTTCAGCAAACCGTAGATAATAACTTTTCTATATTGGGAAAAATACTTTCGGTGCAGTTTTACTACCTCGATACATGATATTTAATTGCCGTCTTTGGTGGATTTTTATACAGTACTGAAAACCAGACATATTTATGACCCACGAACCTAGAGGATTTGTATTATATTTGTAGAGCGTCAAATGAGTTTTCCTTGTGTGCCTTAGGGTGATATCAATTTATCTCTCTTTATGTGTACAAAACTATATTCGAATACCATTGTACCTCTGGGAGTTATGGCACATTGCAAATGAATTAGCAAATTATCCCTTACACAGCTTTTAAAGATGTGTTTGTAGAGCTTCAGCACGTCAACATCAGTGCCAAAAAAATCCAACAAGTTAAAATCATCGTTTGTTTAATTAGCAAACATCAACCGCTATATTAAGTTTTCCATATTTACAGTATTGCACTTAACTGCACATAATTGCATTTCAGTTTAACTGATGCTTCTTACATTTTTAAATTACAAAATTGCAGTTACTGTTTATCCTTTTGAAAAAAAAAGTCATTTCATTGAGCCAAATTATTTCAATAGTTTCCCCCTTACGTAAAAGTAGTATATCTTGCATTAAGGATAGTAAACGCCTTCCTTTAATACAAGACCTGAAGTGCAAAAGCTAGGTTCACTTCTAATCCCGGACACATCACATATAGAGCACAAAATATGGGAATGAAAGCTAAAGTCCATACACATGCCCGGAGGAAATAACAGCAATGCAAAATTTCCTCCCAAAACAAGAAATAATCATAAGAATTCCACTAAAAACCAGGCGATTGTACCATTGATGTTATTGCTGTTTCCAGTCTTTGTCCACAGCAGAACGAAAAAGTCAAAAATGCAAACGACGGCTTTAGATATGAATGGTAGTGGTGGGTTATCATGGCAGTGATCAACATAGATGAGTATGTCAGTTACAATGGAGGCCAGCCCCAATAGGTCTATCTTCAATTGAACATGTGCACTAGGCAGTGGCACAGTGGTAGGAGGAGGCAAATATGGCCGTCTTTTTCTTTGCTCTGAGGTTGAAATTCCAAAGTCTCAGTGTCTGTCCATAAAACACACTTGTTCGACCTCTAGCCTCACTTTGTGTCTGCCTTTGCTTTTTTTAAAAAGTCTTCTCTCCTAAACGCTGGTTTTCAGACAGACATCCAGACATTTTTGTATGGTCCTGGGGCTGTGATCTGTGCCTGGAAAGGGCTGAGCCAGTGGCCTCCAAGAAGTCCTGCCTGTTGGGCGAAAAGTAAAAGGTGATTCATTGGTATTTAATTACCTTTCTCTACAAGTGGTTTGTTTTGGCAGCTGGTTTTTTGTGACTTTTTTGTCTTTCATTCATTCTCTCCCCTTACACCCCTCGTCAGTACACTTTTTTCTCTTTTGTTTTTATTTTGTTTTGTTTTAACTGTGAGTGTCACAGCCCTTTCACAGGCTTTAGTCTTGTGTTAGAAGCAATTATCAGTTCAGAGCAGCAGAGAAGCCCATGGGGGTCAGAGTCCCAGCGCCTCGGCGTGTTTTCTTGCCTTGAGTCGCAGGTCAGCGATGCTGGAGTTCTTGCTATTGCTCTTGGCAGCCGCTACAACGGCGGCGGCCGCGGAGGCTGAGTCTGCCAGCGACGCGATTGGTAATCCAAAGGGTGGGGGCGGGAACATCAGATAGGGAGCGTGGGCTGCGAGGTGTGGGTGCAGGTGAGGATGAGAGTGCGCTCCAACCCCCTCCAACTGTAACTGTGCTTGGACCTGTGGGTCGAGCAAAAACAAACACAAGAGTTAGTCACCGGCCGTGGGGGTCAGCTCGGGGAGTGCCAGGGATCTGGTTTCAGGACTCGGACGACGTTCGGTACCCCCCCCCCCCCCCTTCGGTTCTCCTAACTGTATGTTTTCAATGAAAATAGTTGAGTGCCAGCTCACTCGTTGCATTCTTTTCATCTGATCTTTGGCTGAATTATGCAGTGTGCACCGACAGCTTAATAGCCAAAGAAGTTCCATCAGTTGAAAATCTCAGCATATTAGTTTGATCCGCACAGAAACTTTCCATGCAACCTTTTAAGCTGCAACATCATGTAATCTTAATTATATATTCAATGGCATAAATAAACTATTTCGCACCCAAAATATTCATTCTCATATATATAAATATTTATTCGGATATTTCCTAAGGGAAAAAGATGTAAGCAGGCAGCATAAAATATCAGGTTGCAGATTCTTAGCAATTATTTCAGTAAGATGAGGTGAAAATTAGACATCTGCTGACTTTAAAAGTGACTTATTTTTTATTTTCTTTGCTAGTATTCTTCTCATGTATCTTACTCTGCGCAGGGATCATAAATATTTCAAAGCTTTACATTTCGCAGTCCAACCAAAATACAACATCTGACAAGCTGCACAAGTTTTTGACACAGGGAAAGAATGTTTAACCAATGTTTCTTTTTCTGTTTTCCACCAGCATACGAAGCATAGGGAGATTACTTTGAAAAGAGGATAAATATTGTCAAACTTGGTAGTCTGTTATTTTTGGAAAATAATAAGGTATGAATACAGCCTGTCTCGTCTGAATTGCTTTGGTGCTCACAAGTTCGAACCACAGGCCTTCTTTCTTAATCTTTGGCACTTCATCTCATTTTAATTAACACTGTGTAAAAATATTCATCAAAATTAGAGGAGCCCATTGCCTCCTAGTCTCCACAGATCAGTCAGATTGGACTGTGCAACGGGCCAGTCAGAACAACAGGTGGTGGACATTTGTGTGTTCAGTATGCAGTGCTCACGCCTCGGCCCTGCCAATGCCTCTCAGTGCCAATAACCATCAGTGAGTTATTTCTCTCTTTCATAATCTCTTTTATCTGCCTTCCTCTTGCTGTGCTATTAGCTTCATTATTGCTACTCACTCTCTCTCTCTCGTCTGGCTGATGCAGACTGTGCTTCTTTCTGAAACGGACACCAGATGAAATGTCTCTCGGTCTCTCTCATCTCACTCGTCTCTCATCGGAACCCAGAGGTGAAAGGTTCCCCAATTCCCATAATGCATCTCGACTAGCGTCAAATCAGATTGTTGGTCAAGCTTACACATAATACAGCGGCGACGTTTTAGTTCGGGGATATTGTGAGATGAGACATTTACTTAGGATTTAAACTTGACCGTTTTAATAGTCGCGTTTTAGTAATATCACACCGAAAGAAAAGTTTAAAAATGAAAAGTTTGAGTTTTTCGTTTTTGTCTTACCTGTTGAAATGGCATTCTGAGTGCGCCCATGTTCACGTAAGGAGCGACCCTGCATGCGTCCAGATGACTCGCGGTGCCCAAAATAACGCCTGAAAGAGCAAAATAATAATCGACAAAATTATTAATGTTGCAGATTTAAGTTTAATTGCTATGTAAAATATTATATTTTAAACGAAAGATTGCACATTAAACAAAATAAACGTATCTTAAAAATATATCTGCCACATTTATTAAAAGACCATTTAAACATTTTTACCTTTGTGCATTTGATTTTCCTGTTTTCGGCATTTCGCCCTTCTGTTCTGAAACCATACCTAAAACACAGAAATAAGTCATGGTAACTCTTTGTTTTATATTCTCCACGGACCATTAACTTCTTTCATTTTTTTTTTCATTCTTATTTTCTAATTTAATTTCCAATCGATATTACAAAACATACATCACAAAATCATTTAGAGTTGCTGTTACTGTGCCTCTGATCATCAGTTTAACTTTTTATTATTTTATGAGACACTTGAATTGGATAAACAAGTCCTGATATCCATTGTTCCACAAATATGAATTAATTATTGAAGACGCAATGCAAAAATGAATTCGATATCTATTTTGCGGCTTGGTCTAAATAAATGCATATTGTTTTTTATACAGTCGTGTACAAGTCTTAGCAAATGTTTCATCTGTTTATTTCATTTTTCTCACGTTTTAAATTCATTCAATAGATTAGTCAGAGTGCTTACCAAAGGTGTCACATAAATTGTAAACAATGTGCAATTGGTTTACAGTTGCGCATACCCGCGTTGATCAGTTAGATCAGGCTATTAACGTTGCTATTTAAACGCTCCCAGTAATAACAATACAATGAAATCGCTCATTAAAAATTAAAAGCAAAAGATCTGTGTCAGACACGTTGTTTTCACTATCAAAAATAGTATTGTTATGCTATTATTATTAGTAGTAGTATTATTATGTTGTTGTTCAATATACGACTTGTAGTATGCCAAATTAATGGATCATTTTTCAATCTTTGATCGATTGTAATTATCCAGCTACCAGCTATAGGGAATGTGAGCTACACTGGTTTCGACAGTTATTTCTTCATTAAGGACCACTCAATGATGCGGTTCACAAATACCCTAATCTGATTTCCTTTTGATTTTTATTAGAGACAGTGAATAATGACATTTAATTTAGCCCTGCACCAAAAAACCGAAAGATATTAGTCGTAATTGAATTACTGCCTTCTCCTCGCTGAGGTCTCATAACTTTCAATTAGATTCTTGACAGCTGGTCGGTGTGGGGTTTCTGTAAAACACTATAGTAACAGGTTAATATCTGCTAGTCTACCTCACGTCTATAACATTTAAATCTGACTTGTATGAAAAATAAAAAATTGATACCAGTGATAAAATGCCATAATGCGCCTACTGTACTCTTTTCATACAGATTTTACGCAGCATGCTTTTTTCATTTTTTGGCTAGGCTACATCAAATCACAGCTTTTGCAAAACGACCTATTCTTTGTTCTTCTCTTTAATCGGATTTCGCCTCCGCCTCTGAAACATTAAAAATGTCGTGCTTGCAAGCTGTCACGCCGGCAAACAATGTTACTTATTTTCCCATTAAATTGTATAACGCGGGGTATGTGTCTGTAGGAGTTAAGACAGAATTGAATTATTCCTAATACATTTTTATAGGAACAGTATATCAAGCCAATGGCAGATATTACAAAGATAAGGTTGCAGAAAATGAGGTGAGTGACATAAGAAGGTATCCCCTGCAGCAGCGGTTCAATCTCTTCATTAATTTTAATGATGTGGTTAGATCTTTCTGCAGCACATAAGCAAGTTTTCCTTTGAATATAGCTGCTGCAGGACCTAAAAGGATTTTTCATACACACCCACTACTGAAAGTGATCCCTTGTAAATGGCTAGATATAAAATAAATTATTGGTGTACACGTGAATAGACCAACAACTGTCTAAAAATGTTTAACATCTCTGTAGCGCATATGATATGATTTTCCAATTTTATCCTGCATACTTAACTAAACGATGAGAGTAAATGCAGGCCTGCTGATTTCTGTTATTTAATCTTTTTTTTATTTTACCAGTAAACATCTTTATAAATACTTTTCTTCCTAAGAGGGGTTTAAAAATGTTTTGTAAATTGATTTAGCCTTTATTTCCAACCTTATAAACTACCATCAAAACACCTTTAATTTTACATGTAAATTAAGTTATTAACGTTAAGTTATAGCCTAACCTTCTGTAAGCTAATTAAACCAAACACTACAACAACCACCGTTTTACAGGCCCAATATTTCTTGTACTGCTAATGGCAATATTATAACAGTAATAAACAAAAGTAACCTTTTTACGTCATGCTACACTGATAAGGTACTGTGTTGCTGTTGTGTTTTCACACATATGCCCACTTTAAACCACATTAAGAGAATGTAGGCAAAACAATGAAAACGAATGAACCTTTTAGCATCCAGGTTGTTTGTATTGCACTAAAAGGATGCGCAGTGGTGCGTAAATTCGTTTGCATTTGCCAATATTGTCACATTATTATTATTTCTAGTCGTAGTATTTTATATTTGCCATGTGGCTACAATTGCACTCAAAATCTTTGTTACGTTGTATTTGTCTTTTCAGATTATTTGGGGAAAATCCTAAATATGCTTTGTATGTTAGATTTAAGGTTTACCTGCACACGGGCCTCAGACAAGCCCAGTCTTTGACTCAACTCCTCCCGCATGAAAGCGTCTGGGTAATGCGTCTCGTCAAATAACCGCTCGAGTTCATTCAGCTGCTCTAAGGTAAAATTTGTTCTGCTCCGTCTCTGCTTCAGTTTACTCTGTGCGTCCTCGTCCTCTGATTTCACGTCCTCCTTCTTGTCTTTGCAGTCATAAATACCTTTGTGGAAACACAACACGTCAACATTAAAAATTTACGAAGTCTTTCGTTTAAATCTTTTTCATTCAAATGGATTTAATACTCGGGTTTTTAAATGATCGATCTAAATGAAAACTCAACATTATTTATGACCAAACCACTAAATAAAGCTAAATAGTCAAACGACGAAATATAGCATTTTAACACATAATGCATGTCAACACAGCCTACACTGTTTCAAAGTCTCTCAAAACCTGAAAAACCTTGCTGGTATGATTTACAATATTTGTTAGGCCTGTGTAAAATTTGGCTTGTACAATGGGATATAAATAAAGAACTGCTATAATATTGTAAAACGTGCTATACAAATACTGGGTTAACTTTAAAAAATAAAAACAAAGGCTTGCAAAGTTTGTATAAAATGTATTCTCAGATTTGTTCAAGGGGCACATAGAAACTAGACCAATCAAAATATTACATACAAAAAACTAAAAAATTGATTCAATACAACTTGTGTTTCATACAAAAAATTGTGAACTGGGGAATTAATCCAAGCAGCTTTACTTTGTTAAATAAGTTTGTTATTTGCAAGTGTTTGAAAGCAATTATATTTGCAAAGCATTGTACTGCCACAATTTTGTCTCTAAACATGATCTGTTGTTTTTTGTTTGTTTGCTTTAAATGTGTATTATCGCCAGTATTCTTTTGTTTAAGGTTATTATCATCATTATTATTATTACAGTGATGTTTTCTAAAAACAAGCTGGGCCTGCTATGATTAAAACAAGTAAGGTTTGACGAGCGTATAACGCCTTTCTTGCAATTTTAGAAGTAAAATCTATTCGGCTTCATTCAATATAAATAACATCTCTCTTTCAGATTGATTTTAAATAGCACTTTAAATTTTTGTATTAATTTAAAAGTAATTTTATATTCTCATGCAAAGAAATGAATTGATAGATAGTACTTTCATATTTGACAGCAGAATGGGCCTGTTGTTTTGATTATAATTATTTAAATGCGAGCTTATACAATTCTCTTATTGTGATCGTTTTAACTTATCACACGTTTCTTTAATTTTACAAAAGTAATAATGTATCTATGAGGCACGTATAGCAACGAAAATGTGCCAAATGCATTAAATGAATACAGCTGAATTTCTTCACATACACACACCCACACACACACACACACACATGCCTCTTAGCCTCTTACGACGATCGAAAAGACTGTGTAAGATAATGAAAATTACCTCAAAATACACAAATTCAGATGTTATTGATATTTTAACAGTCAAACGTATAGCAGGTCTTGCGCGAACAGTAACTTTACACGCCTAAATGCATAAACGTGTCCAATAGATACATGAGACTTTGCGTAACTGCAACTTACCGTCACTAGCCCGTGTCACGTTAAACTCCTTCAATTTCTCCTTTTCCAGCTCTGCGTGCTCTTTGTAAAGGTGTACCGCACAATGGTTGTTGTTGGTTTCAGTAATCTCCTGAAGGCTGGACTCCGAGTTTCCCAGCTCTCTGGCTCGGGCTAAACCACTCTCCAAAACTTCCCTGTACGTGATGCTCTCCTTGGTGCTCTCCTTGGTTTTCTGATCGAAGGATTTCGACACGAACGCCGTGAGTTCTTCCATGGCTGATTACAAAAATCCACTTTAAAATTACCCTAACGCGTATCTGTGTCTGCTCAACAGTGCTTTCGGCGATATATCGGCGTGTAGTAGGTTTAGATCACTCCTGCTGTTATGTCTGTGTTTTTCAGATCACACTATTTATACACGGCCACCTCAGCCCGGCCCCCATCGCCATCATGTCTGGAGTCATTACAGGCGGTTCTGAATTCAACTTTCAGCGGCTTTTCCTCAAATCAATGCTGCTATACTGGATAAAGTCCCGTTAATTTCATTATAATTAATTAGGATTCCTGCACTGATCTGTGGTCAGTTGGAAATGGGAACCGTGTTTAATTAATTCTGTGATAATTTCGTTGACGCAATTAGAGGAAATGAATATTACAGAATGCCATTATCAGTTTTTGTGCATTCTGTTATATTGACGTTTACCATCAGTTCTATTAGTGTATGTGTATTTGTGTTAAATGGACTGTGCCGATACAAGATTAGCCAATTTATACACAACTTTTTGTACGAGAGTTTTTTTGAGTAGTTTGTATTGTTATGTCTCAAGAAAAATTAAGGTAATTTAAAAGTATATTTATAAAAACATGTTCACATAATAAAATAAATGTGTATTTATTTTAATTAATATTCAATAAATAATCTCTATAATATTATAATGTTTCGAGTAAATTAGGGACTAGTTTACACGGTATAGTAAATTGGTCGGTTTCGCACAGTTGATATTGCAGTTGGATAAAAATGTGTCCTATTGTTGTGCATATTTTAAATAAAGTGAAGTTTTATTTATTATAGGCGAAGTTCTAGTACAATTAATAGCATTGATGTCAAATATTGTCCATATTACTATTTAATTTCTGACAAGGAGAAAAACATTATGTGACCAAACGCCTATGCAGTTCTTTCTTATTTCACGTTAAGTGTAAGTGAACGAGTTTGCCAGACCATTAGTTATGATTTAAAATGTTTAAATGTGATTTTAAAATTAATGATTTAAAATAATTGTACTGTTACATGCAGCACGGTAATATAATTTTTTGTCATAATTATGAATGGCGTTAATTTATTTGAACAATTTAGAAGAGTATTTTAACAATTAAAGACTAAATTGTAGTCTTTAATCATTTCAGCATAACAATGATTCTCGAACTATTTTAGTGGGAGAGAAAATCGATAAATCCATCAGTGACATTTATTTTCCAATATTTCTATTTCATATTTAAAAATGCATAAGAAGCTCGGATGTGGCTCTATGATATGATTGCGTGCACAGATCAGTGCAGGGCGAGCATAAAAAGGGCAGAATCAAAAGGATGTTATGATCCCCTGTGTATACTGAGCTCCATGGTGTAATATCGCTCTTGTAAACCTCACAGATGACGTGTTTGATAGGCGCTTTATTTATTAAATTCATCTTTACAAACTACAGCCCCGTATTTGAATATTTTTATAACATGACCATGTGGTTTATGTTGTCTTAATTCTTCTATAAATAACCGTACTTCGGCGGCTTAAACAATAGATTTATTTGTATTGTTCTTATAGTAATTTTTCATCTGTTAAAACACATAATTCAACACGATCACCCCCTTTATATAGTGTTTGCTATATTTAAGCACTGCTGCTGGTTGTAAACTATGTGACATTTGTAGAGTCAGCACGTAAGGGAAAAGATAAAGTGTGTCAGGTGCACCTTTGATACCAGGAGATTTCGAGAGTTAGCGGTAGGTCTCTCTTAAACCGCTGGTTATGAAGTTGGATCACTTGTTCCTCAGGTGTTTTTATTATAGCTTAGAGCAGGTGTGTAGGCCTTGATATTTTCAGTCTTTGTGTTGTGATTTCCTTACGCATTTCTTTTTAAAATTGTAGTTCACTTGTGGGACTCCAGAGTGGTTGTTGCAGATGTCTTGAAATGCGCTGACCGAGTATCATATAGGCTATATGCGGCAGATTCACATGTGGTTCCCAGCCTCCATAGGATCGACTACATATGGTTAAATGGCCAAGTCTGTATGAACTGTATATTCTTTGTAGCGATACTACAGAAAAACATTTTGGTTCCCAAAAGAGCCCTTCAGTCAAATGTTTCCTAAAAAAGGCTACTTATTTCTTACATATTTCTTGTCTGTTAAACCTTTCTATTAAAAAATCCAACAGAACAGATGTTTAAGGTTGTGTATGGAACCATTAAGCCCGGCGAAGAACATTTTACGAACCTTTATTTTTAAGAGTGTTACTCATAGTGTCGCCGGAGTTTAATGGCGATCAATTCTTAAAGACACATGAATTCTCTCTCTCTCTCTCTCTCTCTCTCTCTCTCTCTCTCTCTCTCTCTCTCTCTCTCTCTCTCTCCCTCTCCCATTCCCTCTCATTTTTCAAAATTCTCCAAGAAAGATTTTACTGACGAGCAAATGTTTCATTTGTTTTGCTACCAGCATTAATACAATTTACAATAAAATATAAAGTAGCACACGTACAACGCGGCATAGCCTAATATAGTGATAAATCGTGTTAACAAATAAACAATTATTAAAATATCAATATGCTTAATGTGTGGAGCAAATAAATAAATTCAGTCGGTCATTATTGATTAGTCATTATTATAAATTTTTCATGTCTTCGGTGAAGTATTAATTTGTGTGTTTCAAACTTAAAGCATACAATTGCACGTCTCACATATGTCATAATATGAAGCACATTTCGAATGTGCTATCTTGTCCACATATTATCTGTTTTGGCTTTAAGGGGTAAGCAGACACAATCAAATCACAATTAAGCTCTAAAAGGTTTCACTGGAAGTGACCGAATTAAGATCGGACAGGTTGATGGATTACAGTCTATATCTGGGCTGTAAAGAAATAAATAAATCGTCAAGTGAAATGTCGATAACAATTTTACATCTAAAGCCACGGGCGATGTGCATGAAAATTTATGACATCGGTGTCCTCGTCGACAGTGATTGTGATTGTTGAGAAACACAAATAGCTCATATCTAAATAAATAAAAATATGGATCAACACACAAACACGCACATATAAAATAATCTATTTGTGTCCGTTTAAAATACGATTGAATGTGGCATACAATTACACCTATATTTTTATTCGTCAAATGTAATTAATTTAACACTTTACTTTTTGCAGCCTATTAAAACATGCAGGTGGCATGCATACTGTCTCTTTAAGAATGAACTGATCTGGATTATTTGCATCCTCTTAATCAGAGACAGCAGGCAGGATCCTTGTTCAAGTTATGCAAAATGTAAATGTAATTATGCCTTACTGCTCATAATGGTGTGATGGTAAAGTTCAACCTCCTTTCCTACCTTTCATTAGCTTTTGGCACATTATAAGCAAATTAACAGCTTTATTAAGTTTGATGTCATTTGGGAGGGGCCATGTGGCCTCTTAACAGTACAACACAGAGCTCTAATGTAGAGTTGGTGTCTATGTTGGCAGGAAGCCATTTAATAGTTTAATAGCCGGAGTACCAGACCATGCATATATGTTTTGTGAAACTTCAAGCAGCACTCATTCTTGGGGTTAGGCAGCTTGTTAATAAAGTAAAGGGGAAAGAGACCTGGGACCTTTTTTTTTTTTGCAAGAAGTCAAGGCTAACTCTGACAAATGCCATAACAGCGTTTGAACTTGCTCGTTCACTCAGATTAATCCCTTATGTTTCTAGACCAATGCTTTCTTAATTCATATTTAAAATGGTGGCTATTTGCTGTTTTGAGCCATACTGATCACCGCAGGGTTTAAACCCCCAATTAAGTACAACAGCCTACCCCTCGGTGGCAGACAATTTTGAATGTTATGCACAGGCATGCCTGTAGAAAAGATAATGAGGCATAGTTAACCCTAACAATCTTCCTCCTGTCTCTTGTTACATTTTCTGTATTTTACATTAAACCTTGAAGGAACACATTTACAAGGTTAAATGTAGATTGAATGTAAATGTGGAGGTGTTGCGTCATTATCTTCTTGTATCTTGTGTTTCTTTGTATAGTGAAAATAATTATGTACAGTAGTAATATCTCTTGGTACTCTATGGTGAAATATTATGTAGTATAAATTTTAAATCATATACAGAATAACACAAATTTTAGATCTGATCTGTCTCATATATCTCTTTTATAATGGATTTAATTTATGAGGATTTATTTCAGTCTAGTCTAGTTCTTATGTTTTTAAACCTCTAAAAGGGTATTGATTATTAACAAAATTATACCTAAAAGCCAAAAGTCCGTAGTGTTAAAACCCGGAAGCATGAGACCACATTCTTCTCCTCCTTTTCCCTCTGCTGCCTTCTTCCCATAGGCTGATGGTATTAAATTGACTTTATCCTTGAAACATAATAATCCACAGAGTACTCTGACAAACCTACCGCCCCGAGCCCTCCACCCCCAATCTCTCCTCGAACAAACTCTTTCTTTCTGGATACAGCTGATTGTTGTAGCGGGGTTAAGGTGTGTGGTTTTTATCGCTGTTCGCTGTTAACAGGGGGCCAAACAACTGGTTGCATTGTAGGTCAGATACAGTTTTAAATTTGATTCCTGCATCTCCCCAAAGCTTGTGGAGACCTGAGAGGGGGTGAAAAATGTGAGAATATCTGGAGATTTCTATTCATATCAGACGGCGGCATTTTGCAGTTGCCGTTTAGTACTTGCAAGCACTTCTGCAAGGAATGGGTTACCATATCTACTCGAGAGACCAAAGATTAAATGGACAGCTGGGTTTGAGATGATTTGTCAGAATGACCCTTATGTAAAAAAAAAGAGCAAGAGAAAGTCTGCAATGCTTTGATAATATAATACTAACAAAATACTGTATGTTGGCAAGTAATGTAACTTTGAACTGTTATCTCTTTACAGTATTTGCCCTGCTATTTGGCAAATACTTGATAACTTGGGGATACACTGCAGTCAGTATGCTGAGGAAAGCAAAGTACACACACAAAGTATGCTACAGTAATGAGACGTGTTTGCTAACCGTGATCTACACAGCAACAACCATGTTGTATCTGTCCGAGGTCAAGTGTGCATGTAGCACGCTGGCCAAGATATGACGGGGGAATTTGAGTAAGAGGATCTTTCCTGATCATATCAGAGTTAATAGCTCTGGGCTCATGGGAAATAAAATGCCTCGGCACAATAAGCTCAAATCAATACTATGAAAAATAATTTATGAAAGATGCACAATGTGGTATTTCATCCGCGCATTCACAGATAAGAGCCATGCTGAGTGTCACCTGAGAAAGCTCAGATGTGGAAGTCTGGAGATTAACATTCTGGGAAATGAATACTGATACTGCGGAAAACACAATTGTAGCTTCTCACCACTATGTGTTGTGTTTGGTTTAATCAGCATGTTTACTGAGGTCAGCCAGGTCCACCAGTTACCGTAGTTATTTTAGAGAAACTAAACAAGTCACCTAATGGTAGTGGCAGGGTTTTTAAGCAGGTAAATTGCAGCATAACTAACAAACTGATTACCATAAAATGATCATTTATTGATTTGGCTGAGCGAAAACCATCAACAAACACATGTAAATCTATCTGTTGGGCAATACATTGACAAAATAAGTCCACGGGGAATGTGGGATAGGCTAATTGAGAAACTAAGCCAACACTAATTTGGTATAAAAAATAATTGTTAATGTTAATAATGAAAGTTTATGTTATTAAGGTTAATGTTAAAGGGACACTACACTTTTGTTGAAAATATGCTCATTTTCCAGCTTCCCTAAAGTTAAACATTTGATTTTGACCGTTTTGGAATCCATTCAGCAGATCTCTGGGTCTGATGGTACCATTTTTAGCATAGCTTAGCATAATCCATTAAATCTGATTAGACCATTAGCATTGCGCTAAAAAATAACCAAAGAGTTTTGATATTTTTCCTTTTTAAAACTTGACTCTTCTGTAGTTACATCGTCTACTAAGACCGACGGAAAATTGAAAGTTGCGATTTTCTAGGAAGATATGGCTAGGAACTATACTTTCATTCTGGCGTAATAATCAAGGACTTTGTTGCCGTAACATGGCAGCAGGAGGCGCAATGATATTCCGCCTCCTGCAGTGCCCGAAAATAGTCCCCTGCTATTGAAAGTTACCAATGGAACTATTTTCAGGCGCTGCGTAATATCATTGCACCTGCTATAGAAACTCAAGTTTTTCATTTTCTTTTCATGGTGACTGTAGTTATTATTAATGTATTATTAATGTTATTGTTGAAATTGTTATTAATGAAATTGATTATTTGCAGTGTCACCAAGAAAATCCATCATTTTTATATTGAGGGTCTCTGGGTACCCCTATTGAAAATTTAACATGGTTTAAGTAAGGAATAATTAACGACAGGCTGTTCAATTATTCGAAAATAATGCTCACACAATGCATATAAATATTTATGCTTTATTTATTAAAATTAAATAAATCTGTTATTTCAGTTAAAGTTGGCATAGTGATATGGAACTGTAATGCGACAGACCTGGAACTACTTCATAGGTGTGCATGCACACCCTTCGAATGTTTGCATTCAGCAGCCGTGTGGTATAATTGTAATACAAGTGTATTTAGCATGTTTTTGGCATATTTATTCATTTGTAAAACCATGTTTCCCTAGGTCAGAAATGACTGAAAACCCCTACATTCTTAATTAGCTGATCTTGAAAATCCTGTAGATTTGTGTTTAATCTATATATACCATTTTAAATGAAACATAACAGCAAGGCATAATCCCTAGATACATATTCCCTGAGTAAACAGTATTAATTAGGCTCAGTCTAACTGATCTCACAGTTACTTCTGGCAGACAAAGAAAATCACACATTTGTTTTTCTTGTTTATGAGGTCATCCCGCCTGCAGTCTAGTTTAGTAGCTGGCCTTATTGCACGTGTTGAGAATATTATCTATGGGGGGAGCCAGTGATGGGTGCATCTTGTGGTCAAAGCTGAAGACCTCGCATGCTTGTAGTTGCTGATAGCACACATTAATTTGCCTAATGTGGACATGTATCATTTTCATCTTGCTCAACCATCCCCCTGATATGCTTACAAAGTAGACCGGCGGGATTGCGCTTACAGTAAATAGGCGGTCAAATGCATGCCATCCGCATCATTATTCCAGACTGGGTCCGACTCATTTACCATGAATTCAGACAAGCTTTTATACTGCATTCTGCCCTTGCTCAATCATGCAATTAAAAGGCAGCGTTTTTTAATTTCATCCGGCTTTAGCTAAAGACTTGTGCTGCGTCCATTTGTTGGAGGTGATTTATGCACTCATCTTAAGAAGTAGTCACTGATCTGCAGACTCATTAAGATTAATTAGTGACGGGATGCAGTGTGGTGTGGCTGATGAAGAGGAGATGGAGAAGGCCAGCGGTGCCAAGGTGAGGCAGGCAGCTCTTAGGGCTTCTCTGTCTCTATCTTTCCCACTCTTCTTTGCAGCAGCCTGCGGGTTTTGATGGAAGGGGGAGGGATTGTGTAGGGAAAGAGAGAAGGGGGGAACGCACCATCTGTAGACAAGTCCCTCAGCAGAGTTACCAGTCACCCCCATCTGTCACGCTGTGTCCCTCCGTCCCCCTGGGCCAAGCTATTCAACCACTAACAGAACCAGCACTGGACAAAGATCAGGAGCTCTTCAGCTCACAAACATCGACCCTTTAGTAAAACAGACCTGTGGTTGGGAAAAAGGGAAAAAATTGAGGCATTTATACCTAATGGAAATTAGAGGGAGAGTGCCCTCTAAAATAAAAATAATGTCATTATTTAATTACCATGTCATTCTAGACACGTATGCCATTTTTTTCTTATGCCGCGGTCACACTAGACTTTTTCCATTCATTTCTATTTATATGCATGCGAATGTGCCAGACCGAAATTTCACATTTTGCATGTTTCGAAGTTCAAGCTTGGTGAACTCTGACCCTTAACTTGGTATTACGTGAAGACGTGTGACCAGATGATCGAAACGTCACAGCATGACCTTTTCTGAATCCTGTTTCGTGTAGTAATAATAAAAGCAAATGCAGTGGTGCAAGCACATCAGAATTCATGATGCTTAAACACATGATATCATATCCGGTTGCTGCCCATAAACACAGGGAATTTTGTAACCATGGCATTAGACCACAGAGGGAGAAATCTTTAAACTTTTTTCCATACAAGGTTGGCCTATGGTGACCATGGCTGTTGGTCATACAAAAATTTCAAGTTCTTCGAAGCCGCCATGTGATGCAGTAGGGTTTAGTTTTGAACCTTCCTTTCTGCTGTGCCACTGAATCTCTGCAATTTTTGGAGCTATACAGCTGTGGCAAGAACCTTTGCTAATATATATATATATATATATATATATATATATATATATATATATATATATATATATATATATATATATATTATATATATATATATATATATATATATATATATATATATATATATATATATATATATATATATATATATATATATATATATATATATATATATATAGATCATATATATATATATAGATCATATATTAAAAAAAGAATAAAAAAACACTTCTTGTTTCTAGTATTTTGCCTTTTAATTACTCTAAACATGTGTATTCTTTTTTAATATTTTATAAGCAGTTTAACATTGCAAGAGCCAAATGTAATAGTTAAACTATGAACATTGCACAAAAGTGCAAGTGTAAATAATCAACGCATGTATTTTTGTAATACAGAGCTCTTAAACTTATTTTGTTTATAACTGTTTAACTTTCATAGATTGTTACAATTTAAATATTCACAACATATATCCACTCTTCGCCTAATGACAAAAATTGCACTTCATGTTTTCTTTTTTAATATTTTAATGATATGTAGTCTAAACGGTACACTTTACATTGTACACTACATTTGGATGCGACTGTCGGAGTTCGCCCCCTAGTGGCAGTCGTAATAATATTTCTGTTTAATCGTAAATCTGTGTCAGCATGGGAGAGAAGCTCATTCCAGTTCAAGAGCCTTTAATCTACGAATATATTTATAGTTAATAATCTACTTATCAGTAATCTGTCGTTTACTGTTACTGATAAAGTTAAACAAAAAAGGATTAATAATTTTCACCTTGCAGTCTTTTGATTGGAACACAATGAAATACTTCACTTCCAGTCAACGTGTCACATGCTCTGAAGTTGCACAAGTTTATTTTTTATGCATCCAAATCTCGAATTTGGTTCTGATAAATATGCACTAGCAGATAGTTGACACCCCACACAGCCCCTTTCTGACTCTCCTTTCAGTTTATTGGCCATCATTGTCATGTACATTGGAAAGGTACAAGTAACCACACTGATTACAAATATGACCGGCGGGCCGGATAAAAATAATTCGACCACGTCGGAGTGCTATAGGGGGAAGTATAAGGAGTATTCAGGAGTGATGATATTACTGTACCCAATGTGGAAGTGCTGCAAACTAAGTGCTCTTACGCCATACAATATAGTTATCATTTTTATCCGCTTAAAAAATCACCACTTTCATTTTGTGCTACCATACTTACTTGTGTAATTACTCATGTAACAGTCTTTAAATAGGGAAAACATGGAAGTGTTTGGTGGCTTCTAAATTCATCCCTGTTTGGATCCTAAGGAATGAATGGGGCTAGGCTAAATGCTAACACATTCATGACGCGCTGTACAAAGATTAAGTGCATGTATTAAAAAAAGATAGGTATGTATTAATTCATCTAAGTTGAGGTAAGAACATAGTAAAATACTAAAAAACTGTGGTGTTTTTCTTTAAAACAACCCAGCATTGTCAATGTCAACCCAGCGGTGTGTTTTGTCCAATATTTACCCAATATGACTTAAACATAATTTCCATGCAGTGTATTGGTATCTTAAATATACGCATTGGGAAATTAGATGTACATACTTGCACATTACATATCTGTACCGTCCCAGTGACAACTTTTGTACCTTTTTTCTGAGAGTGCATGACTCAGAAAGCTCCCAACCTGTAAGAGACCAGTGAATGCTTCACTTTTCTATACATCAATGTGATGTAGATTGGACAACCTTGTAAAGTGACAGAGGATACCACTGTCATTCAATCAGACCACCTGTCAATGTACATGCTGTTTTTGTCTTTAGGCAGCATACACTTAAACTCTTATATATGGTGATTCGTTTTACATGTGCTCATAACAAAAGTTGACATATTAATTTTTTAAGCAGAGAAAAAGTGATTCAGTCCCAGAGTCAGTTGCTGTATAGCTCAGTGGTAGAGCATTGCGTTAGCAGTGCAAACGATTACGGGTTCGAACCATAGACTGTAAAAAAAGATGGACGACGCCTGTTCGCTCTCTTCCATTGGTGAAAAGTGAAGCCGCCAGTGTCCTGATACGGCGCTGACGTCTTGGGTCTTGAGTCTGCGCAGTAGCGATTTCTGGACCAGTCCTGCGCAGTAGTGACCAGGAAGTAAAGCCGCAAAATCAAGGCCCTGCCCTCGCTCTTGCAGAATGCGCATATCACAGCTGTCAATCATGACGTGACACCACTGTTTTTATAGCATTAAATAACTAACTAAAAACAAACTTATTTTAAAAAACAAATACTTTAATTTACATCAACGTGATAAAAACTACAGTAAATGACAGAAACCAGCTTCAGAAAAAAGATAATTGAAGTGTAATTAAATTGTTTAGTTGGTCTCAAGTCCCATTGAATGACATGGGGGAGGCGGAGTTTATGACCTTTCCTCGGACCAGTCACTAGGGGCGATCAAGACATTTTGGCTTCACTTTTCAGGGTTTGGGCGGCACGCTTGAATTTTCTTTAACAGAATTTGTCTTTCAAAACCTACAGCGAACGCGCGGTTCAGACTACAGCGCTCTACTTCCTGCTTTAATGACGTCAGTAAAACTCTGCCCACAGTAATACGTCAGTCGCCAGCTGAGCTAATGGCAAGCTAAGATGCTATTGAATCACAACACACTAAACAAACTACACAATCAGAACTCGTTACGTATTTCTGAAGGAGGGACTTCATAAGACAAGGAAGACAGACATCAGCCCATTTTTAGGACAGTGAAAACAGCGGTATACAGATAAGTAAATTGTGTGAAAAATACCGCGTTTTTTACACATGAAACATGAACACATGTTATATTGCGCACTGTAAACACAATCAAAGCTTCAAAAACACAGAAAGAACAAGACCTTTAAAATCTATATTTTTATAACGTACTTTGTAGGATATTGGAATAAAAAGCAAGCAATAATATGTTGGCTAGTAGAAATGGAAAAACTCTCATTATTGGCATCTTCTCTGTGGACTGAGCCACCGGAAAGTGTGTTCACGTGGACATGTATAATATCATTTAATATCTGTAACATTAATGAGTTACCCAGCAATACTGGAAGAATAAAACATTCAAGCAAATGGCCCAGTGCCTTTCAGCCATGCTCCTTTCAAAAGTTGTTTTCCTGAAAATTAGGCAATTGACTAATGGTGTAAAATGCTGTTAATTAGCTGTACAGAAGCCCAAACAGGCTTTTTTGCCTGTAACTAATAAGAAATCAATTAGCTAATGAATTGGTCATTAAGTGAAAAGCTAATCTTAGCCAGGGTATTTTTTAATGATTTTGCCTATGATCCGGTCTAATTGCCGTTGTCATACAGAGCTCTCAGCTTTCAGCATGGCTAATGAAGCTTCATTAGATCATAACTGGCACTCTTGGAAGATTTAGAGGCAAACCTGCTTCCCAATTATTTTTAATTGCCAGACATTCACACAAACAAGCACTGCACCTTGCAGAACAGGAGAGGAGATCTGGCAACGCCGGTGTCTCCTTCATTACTTCATTTGAAGCGATTAGAGCCATGTGCAGGGTCGCGGATACACCGTTGTTTTTTTTCCCCCAATCTAAAGAGCCTCATCATTTCCAACCTGTGGGTTATTGTGCTCTCCGTCACTTTGATTTGCACCCAGCAAAAAAACTGTTTCTTTCTGCTCCACAGCTGGGGCTGTGTCACTCGCACAAATGTCTATACACACTCACACCGTCTTTATTTATTTCGCTTATAAATATGTCATCTCGCAATGGCCGCCATGGCTAATTTAGCGAGACAAAGTTTTATCAATTACATCTGGAAAACCCGAGTTTTCAGGCACTTCTGTTAATAAACAACGGAGATCCAAACATAAGCAAACAGATAATGTACATCGTTCGTGTCTCTTGTTTGTTTGTTGTAAATAAACTTTAAATTAAGGGGGCTTTTTCATCTTGTTCTTGAAGAATCTTGTGTTTAAAAATTCCAAATTCTACTTTTATGGTGCTTTTATCTTCTCTATTTTCAAGCGGTTGGTCTCTTGATGGCAGGCACTTGACTTTTTTTCCAAAAGCCTTTCCTCTAAAAGCGAGGTGTTGAGTGTTAGCTATTTTAGACCGTAGACCAAACAAGGTCATTATTGTTAGACTCCTGGAGAACTTCACTCCCCAACATTCTCTGCACACTTGTGAATTAACAAATATGTCGGGCAAGCGCATATCCGTCCTCTCCCAGTAGTCCAGTTAATACAGTATGTGTCTAGTGACATGCCAAATTAGCATGCCTTCAAGGCACTTATTCTTGGAAAATGAGAGTAAAAGTATGTTGTAGCCAGTGTGTTGATTTATAGCAAAGAAAAAGGAGCGGTGAGAGAGGTTTTTTACAGAGTGGCCCGTTTTTGATTGGGGATGAATGGAACACCAGATGTCTATCAATATTTAGCAGTAAACATCACAAACGTGCATCACAATGTGGCGGTGTGGCAAAGCATTGTGGGTAAAAATCTGTCAACGACTCTTTGACGTGTTGTGATAGAACTGCTGTGAATGATTGACAGTGTTTCTAGTCATGTATTTTGTAGTTGGAACATATGGCCATATATCATTATGTGCTTAAAGTGTTCATTTATGATTATGATTTATGTAACATTTATTCAGTATGATTACGGTTCAGGTGAGCTGTAGCTATTAAGTGCATCGCGTAGAATAAGCAAATAATTCATCAGATGAAACAAGAAACTGTCTGGGATTTTGGAAGGCTTCATTGGCTTAATTCAAAATGCTTTGACTTGAACAGATGATTCATCCTAATTGACCAATGCAAACAAATTCTGAAGGAAAGGTCATAAATTAAAAGTCTGTTTCATATTGCGTTTTGCTCTATTTCAAACTCGATAAACTGGATTAAATTAAATTACGCCATGCATAATTTAAGTTGTGATTCAGGGGTGAGCATATGTTCATTCATCCGATTGAATCATTTGAAATGAACACAGTAGGGCTTTCATGCAGTTGGTGTAGCAGCTGATGTGGGTGTGTATGTGTGTGTGCACGCTTGCAAGAGAGCTTATGTTCGCACATACAGTATATTAAACTATGAAAACAGATCATGCAGACAGCAATATGTGGGCTATTATCTTTTTAATGTTTTTGTACAAATAGGCCTGCACTGATTTTCAAGAAAAAATTTCTTTGTATTTTTGTCTTGTTTTTACAGAGCCCCTAAGGTGAAACTGGAGTAAAAAAATGTAAAGTTTAGTTTCATGTGCTCACGTGAAACCTTCATGTGCAGAATTTTTTTTAAAGTTTAGATTCGTGTGCTCACGTGGAACTATCGCTCGCGCATGTGGAACTATCACTCGCGCATGCGAAACTATTGCTCGCGCACGCACGTGAAAGTTTCGCTTTCACGCGATAGTTTCACGTGAGCACGCAAAACTAAACTCAATAGTTTCACGTGCGCACACAATAGTTTCACGTGCGCACGTTAAACTAAACTTTATGTAATTTTTGCTCCATGTCCCCTTAGGGGCTCCGTATGTTTTCAGTAAAAATATTTAAAAATTCTTAAATTAAGATGCTTTTTCTTGATGAGCAAAACAACCCAAGAAAATAAATCTAGTTTTTAGACCAAAAATATCACATTTAGATGATTTTGTGCATAAAACAAGCAAAAAAATCTGCCAATGGGGTAAGCAAAAAATCTTGAACATTTTTCTTAAACACAAAATTCAAGAAAAAATTGCTTACCCCATTGGCAGATTTTTTTGCTTGTTTTATGCACAAAATCACTTAAATTTGATATTTTTGATCTAAAAACTAGACTTATTTTCTTAGGTCATTTTGCTCATCAAGAAAAAGCATCTTAATTTAAGAATTGTTTGATATTTTTACTGAAAACAAGACAAAAATACTAAGATTTTTTTTCTTAAAAATCTTTTTTTGCAGTGTGCACGGTCTCACCTGTTTCTTTAACATCATTTGATACTGACATCATTTGAATCTAGGTGTGTAAAGTGTGCAGACCTTTAAAAAAGAATTTGCTATAAAAAATATTTTCGTGTTTCTGTTCGTTTTCATAGGAAATCTACCCAGATTGTGTTCATTCATCATCATTTACTCCGTAAAGATTTGTTTCCCACTTGTAAAGAATAAGGTATGTCTTTTTTTAATCTTTTGGCCTGTTGGTTCAGCCTGCTGAGGTCTGGACATCTGGGCCCAGCAAGATATAGTTACACATTCACATATACACTCTCGCTCACACGCACAAACACTAGAGAGCTAAACAGTTTCCCTGGAAGAGGCCAGTCCTCCCTTGCAAGTATTATGTAAATTGAATTTGTTAATTCAGTGCCCCTGTCTCAGATAAATCTGCCACCAACACCTGCCACCATTTCAAACGCAAGGACGCAGATTGGCAATGACACAGTCTTCATTAAATAAACAAACCAGGTTCCCTATAACAGCATTTGGTGGAAGGCACCATCAATTCTTATACATTTAGATCAAGGAAATTGGAAATGACACTAGGGAGCTCTATGAGCCTGTCTTCCGACACGTGGGGTGTGTGACTGGCTGCGTGTGTGTGCTGTGTGGTGCTCAGCTCATATAGCAAAGACGATGATTGACATATTTTTAAGCCATAGTTCACTATCAAAGAACTCTTGTGGCCTTCCATAAATTTCATAAAGACTCGATGACCTGTGGCGACGCTAAGGCACACCAGCTGAGCACTGTCTGCTTGGCTTTAAGTTTGGCACCTTTTGTTTGTGCTTGTCTATCTGCCTTCTCTTCCAATTATCTATACTTTTACCAGGATCAAGCCGGATCATTGGCGTTCGATCTTGTGGAAAGAAAAATAAGTCCCGCACATCAGTGGCGGCCGGTGATTTCTTTTTTCGAGGGTGCATGATGCAAAGTTCGTCACAACATGTATGTAGCCCGTCATGTGTGTGGTTCGTAATTTCAAAATATGTGTTTGGTGCGTCGAGTGATCCTATGTGCATCATGTGTCTTGTCAAAATAAGTGCCTGCTGCAGACGCATCTAAAGGGTTTATGATTAAAGAGACGCTCACGTTTGCCAGATGCTCGCGTAATCTCATGCATAATCAGAGTTTACTGTAAAGGGAGTGTCTTGCATGTATTTTGTGAACGTGAGCGTCTCTTTTATCATAAACGGTTTTGATGCGTGTGCAGCAGGCACTTAATTTGACAAAACACGTGGTGCACATGACGCAACAAACACATAGTTTTAATTTGCGCCCCTCAGAAGAGCAGTCACGAGCCGCCACTGCCGCACATAATGCAAAGTAAAGTTTTAAAAACTCATTCTATCTGACGTGATATCATCAGGTTTCTGATAAATAAATACATTTTAAAAATGATGTTATGTTCGGACCTTGCAGTTCCACTTGGTGCAGCTAGGTGGTCAAAATAGTCTCTAAAAGTAAAGTTCTAAAAACTTTTTATACTTTTTAGATTTTTTTACTTTCCATATCAGCATTTTCTAGTGGTTTGGGCTATTGTCCATTTAAAGGGGTTGTTCATCTTGGGAAAGTTCAGCTTTACATGATTTGGGCCTTGTGATGGCCCTGGTAGTTCGGGCCCCTGTTTAGCTCTTGTGTAGGGAGAACTTGAGCTGTGCTGTTTAAAGTGATAAAGAAAAACAACAAAGTTGTAGCAGATTCACACTTTTGAGAGGAGGCTTAACACCTCTGGCTCAAGCTGTGAAACTGTAAGCTGAGGTTTCTGTATGGTTTATTTATTGGCTGTGGCTTTAAACAGGATTTTCTGAGAGGGACACAGTGAATACCTTCATAATGTTTTTACCAAATGGAGTGAGCAAACGCTTGAAACAGCGGGAATATTAACACTCTGTTAACAAGGACTAATGATAGATTACGGTGTTTGCGTGTGCTGTGTAGATTGTGAAAAAGTAATTCACACGATTACATTTTTACTTATTGTGTTAACCGTTAGATTGCGGATTGTGTGGATGTGTGAATCAATGAAAAGCTCTAGAGCTCTAAAATTTTAAGACTTTTAGCTGCCCTAAATTTGAAAGTAGGGGAGAACCGAGGCAAAAGGAACATGGGACGAAAGTAACAAAGCGATTTTCTCCGAGCCCTGATAACATCTGCATCCCAAACTACAGTGTGACAGCATCTTTAACACACAAACCCTTGACAGACCTGACAAATATCGGGTTATTTAATCTGCGTGTAGATCCAGAAAGGTGTTTTCAACCATGATAAGTAAATTTCAAAAGCGGTCATTTTTTTCTTCTAATGTGTTGTGTTTCTCGTTTTATGTGTTACAATACTGATCAATCTACAGGTTATTTAGTGCTCTATATCACATCCTGAAGTTTGACTTCTCAGAGTTTTTCAAAATATAAGTAAATCGAGTTTAAATGTGAAGAGACAAAAGTAACACTTGTTACTTTTGTCCCGCTGCTAATACTGTTTTGAAAATTTATATTATTCTAATTTGATTTAATTTTATTTTCATAGTGTTCAAACTGTTGAAAAATGTTTTATTATCAACAATTTAAGTTTGTACTGTTGGTTGCTTTTGAAACATTTGATAAAACTGAAATTTAAAATAACAATGTAATTTCATTATTTTTTACAAAGATAAATGACAAAAATAAGTTTGCCGTTACATATTAACGAGGTCATAGTCATGTATATTTACTAAAAACAAGTGTAACACAAAAATCTATCTTGTTTTGTTGTGTTACTTTTGACCCACTTGTGTGTTACTTTTGTCCCTGCAGTTAGGGTCAAAAGTAACAATTCACTACTCATGTTTAAAGTGAAATTATACAGAAGTCGTTTTACATTTTTTCAAAATTCCACCTGGTATTGATAGACCACCCTTGTGAGTCACTGACCACAGCAAAAATATATCTCTGTCTATAACATTATCATTTAAATTAATTTTATCTGAAAATGGTATTTTCGCCCCTGATCTTCTCTATTCTTACATTGAAGGTACTGTACATGTAATTTTAACTCTAAATCCTTTAGAAAGGTCCTAATATGAACCCTTTAGGTACAAGTATATTTGGAACCAATATGTATCGTTTACTGTAGGTACTAGTATGCACTCTTTGGTACAAATATGTAATTCTGAGTTAATAATATAAACTCTTTAGGTGCAAAGGTGTATTTTTTGAAAGGTACCGCCCCAGTGACAGCTATAGGGACCATTAACACGGGGTTAATGGAAACATATTTATACCAGGCCTAGCAATCTGTGCTTTTGGTCTTTAGTGTTAGAATTAAGGCTCAGGTATACAATGATAATGAAATGAAAATAATGTAAATACTATTAATCAAAATGATTACTGTTAATACAATATCAGAGGAAATAACTGACAATTATGATTTTTTTTGTCTTAATTGTGCAGACCTTTCAAAAAAAATCTATTCATATGCATTAATGCATTATACAAGGATGGTTAGATGAAGAATCATGGATGGATAAATGTATGGATATCCATCTATTATAGGCAGATATATAAAAAATATCCACCTTTAGTATATAAACAGAATTGTATTGAATTATTTGTGTTTAAACTAAATTTTCTAGCAGGTGTTGCAACAAACCCACTTTCTGTTACAATTAACCCCACCTATAGGGTAAGTTGTAACGTTTGCACCCCTGTCAGTTTCAGTGTAAATGTACAATAATGGTAGGTCCCACTAATCAACTTAAAGTGTTCATTTGTAGCATAGATGTGTGTGTGTTGATTGTGTAAAAATTATTAATCTAACTTAAATATCTTTTGAACGATAGAGCCAAAGCCAAAAAGCATTACTTTGTGCCCCACTCTCTTTTACTTAAATGAGTGCTTATGGATAAAACAAACTGAAACATTCACAATCTAGCACATAAACATTTCAGTCTCAATAATCTACACTGGCAAGTCTTTACAGTATTGAAGCAGTTTAGTGTATACAGATGGTTAAGTCAATCATGTATAGCTCTCATCAACATTAGACATAAACATAATGAGAGAGCTGCAGGAGATACCACATTACCACAAAATGCACTTTATCAGCCCAAGAGGCCTTTTCTATAAAATACATATATTTTTCTTGCCACGTAGGCTGTTTCAAAACATTGTATTTTGATCCTTGTTTGTTTAGGCCTGGTTTGGTAGGATTCGGCACGGGTACCTCATTGGACCATTTTTGCTGCATTTGTATCCGCATGCACGTACACGGATGTCAAGACATTTGACAGGTTCGGCAACATTCATTGCAATTAAAGGTCAAATGACATGCAATGGGAACGAGCCGGACCATCAGCCGCTGTTATAAGTTTGAATGGGATTTAACAGTCGCGGCACAGGCGGATGCCTCGGCATTCGAGCATTTCCATAAGCGCTCGCGGCTGTCTCGCCATTACTATTTTTAAATGCACTTGGGCTAAATGCCCTGTCACATCATTTGCGTTTTTGCCAAATGCTGCAGCCATTTCCTAAAGGCTATATACTCAAACAAATGCCCATTACCATGAAGTCTGCCTCAATGAGCGAAACTTTGAGTCCTGGACTGAGATCATTGACAGCTTGATGTGAAGAAGGTCAATTGGAATAACAGGTTTGTGCTTTATTACGAATGTAGCGCCTGTGTTTCGCTTTGAAAGCGGGAGCAGGGAACATTGTGTCTGAGGAGTCAGGTAGCAACCATTCGTGCCTGGTAATGAGGGGGTTATGCCGAGCCACACATGGCCCGAACCTGTGATTAAGATTAATCTTTTCTGAATATTTTTAACCGGCCGCGCAGGCATGCTGGCCTGACCTGGAGGCAGAGGGCCAGGATGTGTTTTGTATTAAGTTGTAATTAGAGGGTAATTTCATTGTATCAATATGTGTGTCTGGCAATGTCGACATATGGCTTTAAATGAATTAAGGTATTGTTGTAATCATCCTGGAGATGTGTGTTGTAGCTCGCATAGGAATCTTGTGTTGTGTAGTGCATATACTGTACATACTTTATATCATCATTGCTAATCGAAAACCTCTTTTCTTTTAACCAGTGATACACACAGAAACGCACTTTTAACTGTGCAAGTGTGAAAAGATCTGTATTCTGAATACCATTTTTACCTAATATGAATTTCCAGCCAATCAATGATCTCGGTTCCTGCACTTACAAAATCATCACATATACGTTCCTCTATGCAAGCTAAAATCCGAATTACTTTTGATTTTCATCTGATGCCCCCTGCATCCCAATCGCTTTCACTCGAATTACCCGCGATGCATCCAGATATACGTAGAGAGCAGCTGTCATGTCCTAAACCCTCCGAACACAAACACGTAAACACACCCTGTTAAATATTCTTTACCTAATCTGTCATGTCACTCAGCCTCTACCTTTACAAAGGTAACATGCATTAACGTCAGTCAGAGGCAGTCCCAGAAGCAGCCTCCCCATAGCCACCTCACTTTTAAAGTTCCAGCCGTGCCACACGTCACAGCCAGTATGAAGATACAAACAAGATGGCAAAGCGCATCAATCCGCCGCTGACTCCCTCCACTTTGATCTAATTCAGCGCTTTGCTATCTGCTGCATGATGCTGTCAGATTAAGGGCTGTTGTGGAGCCCGGTGTGGCTGTTGAGTCTGACAGCTCGTGTGATGGATTACAGACAAAACAAAAGGGTTATCACCTTCACCGCCAACATTTCTATCCTTTCGGAGCGATTGAGGGAGGAGAATGCTTCTCCTTCGTGCTGAAGGAATGGAGGGGTAAGACGTACCGCTCCGAAACGCTGTGGTTCTAGAGGGAGCAATCTGGTGTTTGCCTCCTCTTGAGATGGCGTCGTTCTTCTCAACATCTACAGCTGCATTTGATGCAGGTGCTGAGATCTGTAAGTGGTATTCGACACCTGGATTCCAGATAATATGTGCTGTGGTTGTGTGTGTGAGAGTGTCTGTGTGTGTGTGAGAGTGAGAGAGAGAGAGAGAGAGAGAGAGAGAGAGTTGTACCAGGCCTTTAATAAGGAAAGAGTCATGGCCTGTGACTCTGTAGTGGTCAGTAGTTGAGCTAGAGAAGAAGAGTATTGTATAATACTTTTTTTTGTTTTACGATTGTTGTAATGTTGTATTGTCTATGTTTGTCTAAAATGCTGTGGTAAGAATATTCTTAATCTAACTGATGAGTCGTTTAATCCCACCATCATATTACCTGTCATCATATCCTTCTTGTGGAAAAAGTGACTATTTATATAGCTATTATATGTACAGGTATATGTATATCCAACGCTGTTTCACAAGAATTCATAAATATTTTACAAGTTGGCCAATTCGTATTAATTCATACGACCACATTCGTAAGTTTTTGTACGATTTGCCTTGACCCCTGTGACGTTGGGGTTGGGTGCGGGGTTAGGGGTTTGGTTTCGTTGTTGTTGTTTTTTTTTTAATGATAATCGTACATTTTTGCATGATTAAAGGTTACGTTCTTCCTTAAGCCATTTTTTAAACCCTAGTTAGTGTGTAATGTTGCTATAATAGCATAAATAATACCTGTAAATGATGGAGCTCAAAGGTCACTGCCAGGCGATATATTTTCTTTAATAGAATTCCTCTTTAAAAGCCTACAACGAACGGCCGGTTTGGACTACAGCCTTCTATTTCCTGCTTTAATAGTAAAACAGTTTTTTACTAAACTCCGCCCACATGAATACATCAGTCGCCAGCTTTGGCTCAAATGGCTCTCCTAAGCTTAGCTGCTATCGAATCACAACACACTAAACAAACTACACAATCAGAACTCGTTATTTCTGAAGGAGGGAATTCATAAAACAAGGAAGACATCAGCCTGTTTTTAGGGCAGATAAGTAAATTGTGTGAAAAATACCGTGTTTTTTTACAAGTGAAACATGAGCACATGTTATATTGCCCACTATAAACACAATCTAAGCTTCAAAAACACAGAAAGAACGGGAGCTTTAACTTTGTATTGAATTCATACGAATTAGCCAACTCCAGTGTTAAATCTACATTGCTGGTGTTTAAATGGGTACCACTAGGTCTGGTGGTACCCATAAATACACCAAAAGTGTACATTTAACACTTGTGATTTTGCTGTGTACGAATTCTCACGAGATTATGCTGGTATATCTGTATGTATATGTATTTGTACCTAAAAATTTAACCTAAAAAATTTACCTAAAAAACTTTTTTCTATTTAAAGATAAAATTGTTACACCACATTAATTTCTTTTATAGCAAATTAATTACATAATTTAAAAAAAGTATTTTTCGAAATGCATGCCTTGGTCCGAATAATGAAGGAAAGCAGCCAAGAGCTACTGATAAAATGTCTTGATAAAATCATAATGTCAAGAATATTTTTTATAAATTGGAATTATTTTAAATTGTCTTTAGACACAACATAATTCTTAAAGTGGCATATAGTTTTGATGTTATTTAAGGAATAATTAACAATGGACCGTTAAATTATTTTTAAAATAATCATGGTAATGTGCCATGGTGTGAAGCATTATTTTCGAATAATTTTAAGGACCAGAGTCAATTATTCCACTTTTACCATGGCTACCGACATCGTTCAGGTGTTTTATTTTAAGACATTTGGCCATTTTTGTCCTTAAAATGCTTTTCTGAGTAGTTCTAATTTTTATGCATCTCATCTAAAGTCATCTAAATGACACTTTACAGCTTGAGATAGAGAGAGAGAAAGAGAGAGAGAACATGCACTTGTGTTTGCATGAGTGAAAACAATGTGAGCAAGGTCTATCAATATTTATAGTCATCACTATTTATTTATTAATTTGTTCTAGTTTACTTATTAAAAAAATATATATATATATTCAATTTATTTATTTCGCTACCACACACTGTAAAAAATACTTTGCTGCCTTAAAGGAGTAGTCCACTTTAAAGATGGGGTCCAATGACTTTTTATAGTAGGAAAAAAAATACTATGGTAAGTCAATGGGCCCCATCTATAAAGTGGACTACTCCATTAATATTTTTTGTTGAATCAACTCGGATTTACAAGTCATTTCAACTTACTATTATTTATCTTGACTAGAGTTGTTATAACTTCAGGTGAGTTGTTACAACTTATAAAATTAATTTGACTTTTCTCAACTATATTTTATAAGTTGTGACAACTTATCTCTGTTGACATGACTTATAAATCTGAGTTCATTTAACAAAAAAATGAAGGCAGAAAAGTATTTTTTTACAGTGCATTCTTTATTTTTATTTTTTATTAAATAAATTCATTATTTCGGTTAAACTTGGCGTAGTGATATGGAACTGTAATGCAGTCAACAGACTTGGAACTACTTTATAGGTGTGCTTTTACTGATAAATAATGCACACCCTTAGAAGGTTTGTCAACCAATCAGAATGAAGCATTCAACAGTGATGCAATCTACAATTTAATTAAATACTTTTGTGTATTTGAAATCCACATATATTATATATATGTTTATTGCCTATAGCAGGTCTCAAATGTGGTGCACACAGAGTCTGTGAGGTGCACGCCAAAGCACATTCTATTGATAGTCTCAATTATAATATTTATTTATTACATATTTTTCATATTAGCTTGGCTTGGTTTACGTATGTTAACATTTTAAACAATACTAAAACAAGTAAAATAAAATAAAATTGACAATTAAAACAAAAAAGTTTTGAGTAGCCTATATCAAAAAATATCCCTCCAAATTGTTTTATCCATTGTGGTAGCCCTTGCCCACAAAATGTTGGAGACCCCTGCCCTATAGTGTATCTTCTGAACCTACAGTATGTCCGTGACTTCACTTCCCATTACTGAAAATCCCCCAAATCCATTTCTGTCGGCTAGATGTTGCATAATGTCACATGTGTGGACAGGCGAAGATGTTGAAGAATACACTTAAAAGTGAGAATTATTTAGGTAAGGCTTTTTATAGGTGGTCTGTCTCACTTGACAAATGATGACGGTATTCATTAGCCTTGCGAGAGTCTTTCTTCTCTCGTCCTCCTTCAGGTGAGACATCTGTTATTTAAAAAGGAAAGCGTTTGAAGAGGAATGAGAGTGGAGGAATTGTTATTCCATATTGTTGAGCCACTGACAGAGAGCGCACAGTGTTTTAAAGCACCGGCGCTGAATAATAACAACAGAGGGAGCTAATGAAAGCATTTGATGTGACACGTTAACCAGAGAGATTCAACAAAGGCACTCAACTACATTGAGGAGCCACATTATAGGTCAGTTTACCCCACACACACTCACATTCACAAAAGAGCACAAAACTATTCCTTCCAGATACCTTTAAATAGCATATTTTTACTGCTAGTCTTAAGTGAGTTTAGTCAGAAGAACAGAGAAATATATTAATGTGTATGTAGTAGAAATGTATACAGTGTAACTTATGTATGTATGTGCATCAAGTTGCATTTTAAGATATATAACACTTCACACAATACATTCTAATATAAAGGCAAAGGAGTGACATAATTTCTGAAATCTGCAAACTAAGCAATTTCTAAAACGAGTAACCTTTGCGATCGAGGTGTTATGTCCTGTTGTGATCATGAAAGAGGTCTAATTTTTCAACTTTGCTTTGCAGGGCCCTGCGTTCACTGAGGTCTCATTGATCCATCTCTCCTCTCTCTCTCTCTTCGCTTTCTCGCCCCTTCCCCTGCTGGTTGGCTGTGGACTTCAGCTGATTAGCACTGACGGGTCCTGGCATCTCTCCTGGGAACCAGAGCAGTCTCATGACTGCCTTTAGATAGAATGATCTAATGGGGTCACACTTTAAGTCAAGAGTCTATTAATAAGAATCAATAAATATGCCATAAGAGATGCAGAAGATGACAGCAGACACCGGAGCATTGTAATGAAGGCAGGAATGGCACGAAGCCGAAGGTTCCTGCCAAGCTAACGAAGTGCTAAGAAATGTATTGTGCATCACAAAGGTCCGTGTGTGCACGTTTTTCGGCCACACGTTGCAGAAGACATCCTGAGATCTTCCACCACTCGCTTCCTGTGAGTCTACTACACTTCAACTGTCATGTTTTAGGAAAAGGAAGAGGTGGGTCGTATTCAGTTCTAGCATGTGTGGGTGTAGTATGTAGGTTTACATTTTGGACATACTGCATCTGCCGTGTTTTCATTGTCATGTGACCAGAATTTACTTTGAACTATGATGTAATCAGAACATCCATGATAATAATTTATGTATGAATTCGAACATACGCTCTCAGAAAAAAGGTACATGAACATACAAAAGTTGTCAATGGGGGCGGTACCTTTTCAAAAAGGACACTTTTGTGCCTAAAAGGTAGATATTAGTACCTATAAGTTACCTTATGGTGCTTTTCCATTGCATGGTACCCCATGGTTTGGGTCGGGTAAGCTTAATTTTGAGAGCTTTTCCACTGGGTGCAGTACGTAGTACCCGATACTTTTTTTTAGTACCACCTCTGTCGGGGGTTCCAAGCGACCCGAGCTGATACTAAAACATGATGCGAAAACACTGCAGATCACTGATTGGTCTGAGAGAATCGTCACTACCAGCGTCATCACTATAATGTAAAAGATTAGCTTTACCTTCATGCTAGCTTGCGCTGTCTCGAGTAAACGTTGTCATCTGTGCTTTGCTGTAAGTTCCCAAACTCCCTTTTAGCGATGAAAAACATCCACAGGTTGAGAATCAGCACCACCATAAGTTTTTTTTTCCAGGCTTGCAGTTTGTGGTGGTACATTCACGACGCGCATGTCCGCATATATGCTGCAACTTAAATGGCGCTCAGCAGAGCGCAACGACACGGTGTTTGTACAGAAACTGTCATGTGAGACAGAGGTAGTGATAAACGCAATGTGCAAACATCTATTTGTGGTGATCAATTTAAATTTTGTGGCGGACTGAGAAATAAATGAATGTATGGGAATTGACACTCTCACTTGTATGATGTCACAGCAGCGCAAATATAACAACACGCCTATAATCCCTCTCATTCCAAAGTGTTACTAAACTCGATGGAAAAGCTAACCAAGCCAAAGTGAGGTGAGCTGACCCCACCTGACCCAAACCAAACCGTGGGGTACTATGCAATGGAAAAGAGCCATTAGAGGTATATGTAGCTAAATGGTACATATTAGGTCTCTCTACTTTTTTCTGAGAGTGTACTATTGCCTCGCATACCGATATTAGCTTACTATGTAGTTTGGAAGTAAGCGATTTCAATTGCAACGAATAACCGACAAAACATAAATGCAAGTGTGGTTATATATACACAAAAGGTGTGTTGGACTTCATGTGGAGCCGCAAGAACCGACAGGCGAATGACATCAAAGTATCAAGAGAGCGATTCAAAAGCAGAATCTTTATGATTTTTTAAAAAAGTAATCAAGTCAAACACGTCTAAAGAGAACTAACTAACCTATAAACAGGTACTGGATGATTAGTAACCATTGAAACAAATGATTATCAGGAAAACAAAGCGAATGCAGAAACAATTAACCTACTGTAACTAAAAGTTTGTGAGTATAAAAAACTCCTAGGCTGTATCTGAAGGAAGCGCCTACTTCAATACTATATTGTAGGCAAAAAGCAGTAGGTGAGGTGCGTAGTCCAAATTCATAGTATGTAAAAAACAGTAGGCGAAGCTTATCCAGATGACCTACTACTTCCTGGTGTTGTTTTTTTTTTCAAAAATGCCCGAAAGCGGTAACGCAGCCTAAATCCAAATACATATATTAAACAGCTGTCCCTTGTGGTTAAATTGTGCTTGTTTAACGTCAATGCACTTAATTACTAACTTGTTGTTATGATAAAGTATGTCACATGATGTATCAACATGGCAGATGTAGTACGTCTGAATTCATTCATACTATCCATATTCATACTATATAGTACTGTTTTAACGGTCGATGAGTATCCAATTCAGTACCTACTGTCACATTATGTGAATTTGGATGCAGCCCTAATTTGCATATAAACATGAATGAAAGTGACACCGCCTTGACTATTTTAAGGGAGATTCTTGATAGGTCAAGATGTCTAATGTGTCTTCAGCAAGAGATTGATAAAGTTAATGTATTTCTTCCAATAAATGTGGAAATCATAAAGTTTTCTTCCTGTGTTAATTTATTTCCTACAACATTAGGCTTGGGAAAGAGTGCCTGTCCCTTTTGTCTAATATGGAAAGGGCATTTTAGAAACAATTTGATTGGACAAAAATTTTGTTGTGCAGGATAAGTCATGCATTTGGGGGGGGTCTGAAAGAGAAAGATGGTAATGTGCATGTTTACTAAAAGATAATTTTGTCATAAATTTATTTTTATGCATTTGGAGCTTGGAAACCAATCCATGGTGTTACCTAGCTGGCCATGATGGTAACAAACATTGACTAAAAGCCACAAAACTTCAATTTCAGGGATGTAATTTAAATGAAACGCATCGTTCTCTGATGGAAACAAAAGCAGTGAGCATTGAAGATCGGATCTAACATAAGAAATCATTCAAGTCGGCACTGTAAGTGTATGAAAAATATAAATGCTCGTCAAGATTTGATTAAAAAAATAATGAAGACATTGTCTCAAACGGTACGCCTTGGTTGCGACCCATTGTTGCTTACAGAGGGTGTCTGTTAATTTGGGGTAGCAGTGGGACAGTGAAATAAATCAGGCCCAGCTGATGTGTGTTTTCCTCACGCCCCAGGGGAGTCTGGGTAATTGAGCATGTTCACTGCAGCAATATAAAGACCTCTTAACAGGGTGATAAAACTATCGGTGCTGCTGTATTTTAAGCTCCGTGGGCCATGTGAGCCTGTGGAGGGATACTCAAATCTAGCATTGGAGTACTTAAAAAAATCCTAAAACTGCACACTGACTGATTTTGTGACAGATCAATAAAACTAAGGATAGTGCAATGACATACAAACAGGATCATCTACTAAAAACAAAGAACAAATATGACTGTAATAGTGCAAAAAAAAGTGGGAATCAAATGACCAGATTCCCCACATCTGTTCATGGAAATGTGTTGTGAGTGATTGTGGGAGTGATTGATATGTGTGTTTCTGTGTGTGGACCACAGGCATGCATGCTGTGAGTCAGTGGAGTTGCCATACAGTGAGAATTGGGCTAGCCGAAGCATGCTCTGATGTGAAGCATATGATATTACTTAGGTAGGCATGACCTAAGTCTTTTTTTAATATCAGACACTTTGCTGCATGGAATGTCAGGGTCAGTGGAGGTGAGGGCCAGACTAGTTGTAGGAAAATACACAATAAAATATTTATTGTTGACCATTGACCATTCCTTATTACAGCCACATTAAAGCTTGTGTTAATTATTACAGATGACCTATAAAAAGGTTGTGAAAGTCAAATGTGTATATAATTATCTCAAAAAGCAGTTACTGGACTAACCCTGTTGGCTTGTGTGTTTTGAGTTTTGTAATAAAAAGGTGACAAGCACTGGAGACACTGAACCCTTATGAACACTTACTGCAAAAATTTTTATTCATTAGAAGTGCACAACATCAAAAAACTGACAGATGCGAAATTTGATTTATGCATAATGACCCACCTGTCTGTCATAACCATAGAAGAAAAAAAATGCAGAGAAGCTGTAAAACAACCTAAAACTACATTCTGTAACAACCATGTTAATTATGAAACAAAGGGCCTATTGAATTTCCTGGATTAACAGGAATCATCTCCTTTCGGGCCATGGATATCTACAATGTGTACATGTAATTGTGTGCCCTCTCTGTAGCTCTGTTGCTCTGTTCTGCTGTGTGCACGTGAACCCATGTTCTGTGATGAAAATTCATGATGCGTGAATGTTAACTACATTACAGAGTCTCCTGAGCTTCTTGACATGAATAAAAAAGGCCTCATCTTGATGCCTAATTATTTTTGGACTTGACAGGCTTGTAGCGGCCAACGCGTTGTAGGTCACAATGGTTTCATTGGTTTTGTGTAAGATGCACGGCAGTAAGCAAACCCATAATTGCCACCCATAACGAGGACATTCCTGGTACATGATCGCCTATAGAAGCTTTGGTGTACCCAAGCCTCTATGTGTTTTTCTAAATTCCAAACATTTCTTTGTTGCTTTGAGACATTAGGCCACACCTGTTGTGTGTTGGACAAATTAAAGGTACACAAGACATATTCACAGTGGCAATGAAATGAAACTAGTCTGTTTAAATAAAGGGTTACATTAAAAAAATGTAGGTTTTGATTATCTCTTTTCCTGTGAATGATCTCTTAGTTCAACAGAAATAAAAACTACTATAGGCTACTTCACCTTGTGTAAAGAGTTTGGTTCCAAAACACAAAAATGCTATTAAAAAAAATTGTTACCACCAAAACAATATTGTGTCAGGTCAGTATTAAAAAGTCAATTCTTCATTTTACGCAAAATCCGATATCCGCCGTGTTATTCTGTCATCTTTTCGCCCTTTTTTCCCAAACTGCGACAAACGCCATTCCTCCTCTACAGAATGCAATAAATGTTCAACAAATCACAGCGCACCATTCCACGCCTTGTAAACAACAATGGAGGCGCGTTGAATACACACAGAATCCTAGTTTTCCTCATCTACTTTGTACTTCGTGATCAACAAACAAACAAAAACAAAATAATACTTTTGATGGCATTGATAAACCTGTGGTGGTTTTCTGTGGCAGGGAAGAAACATAAGCCATAAAAATCGAATAATTTACTTGAGAGGCACTCGGGTGAAGGAAAAATGCCGGCTGTTGCTTGTTCTCACATGACTGCATCAAGCTTCTTTCATGTTAACACATTGACCCCAGAGGATCTTATGAAAAACTTTCCATTGTTTTACTCAAAGTCAACGAAAATCGAGCAGGACCAAAACATTTAACAGCTGATCGCTGTCAAAAAAGTTCAGCGACGACATCCCAAGGATGACAGCAGCAATGACAGTGTAGTAAGTGTTTTGATGAATGCACATTTATATATTGATTCAATAGATTTATAGCACTTTAAAAAAAAATTGTCATGGATTTATTGCATTTTGCGGACAAAATAATCAGTTTTTATAATAAATCTTTGAAAATCAAATTATGTATTTAAATTTTTAATGTTATTATAACCTAAAGATGCTATGTAAAAGTTTGTAACAGAAAATAGTGGTTTTCATCTTGTCACTTTCTTGGTATAGAAAACACATTTTTACCAAAATTAGTCAAATGGATTTAGTGCGTTTTGGAACCAAACTCTTCATATGTACAAAAAATGGTTAAAGTATATTCAACACATGGTTGGGTAAGATATGCTCGAACCAAATAAGTGGGTTTAAATTAACCTATGCTAAACTGTTGGGGTCAAATGTGGACATTTTCTATAGGTTAATTTAAACCAGCTTTTGGGTTTGTCCATATTTTACACAAAAATGGGTTAAAAACATCTCAGTATTTTTACAGCGCAGTGATCATGAGCTATCCAACTCCAAAAACTGTCACTAAATCACTTTAAAAGCATCATAAAAGTAGTCCAAGTCCACCATAAAACTGCATTCCAAGTCATCTGGGTTGCTATTCAGTGGTAATATTCACCTCTTCCATAGCTTTCTAATCACACATGGCTCTTATGACATTGGTAGGACATCAGTTACATCAAGCCATAGTGTTTTTAGTGAATATTGACATTTAATGAAATGTCCATCTGTAACTCCCATTGAGCAATTGTATGACTTTGATGAGTAGAAGTATGGCACGTTTTATATACTGCTTTTATGATATTTTAATAGTGACTTTTTGAAACTTGATACACTTTTAAAAATTATGGATTGTTTTAGCCCATCGTTGAGTAAAATATGGACAAATCAAACTGCTGGATTTAATAATAACGTACAGTATGCTGAGTTGTTTCAACCCATGAATGGAGATTTCTAGGTTAAGTTAGGCTACGTTTACACAACAAAGATTATGAGGGTAAAATAACGTCAAAAAGATTTGCATGGGCAGGATCAAATTGTTGATGTCTTTCTTTCTTCAGTCGAGAAGAAATTATGTTTTTTGAGGAAACATTCCAGAATTTTTCTCATTTTAATGGACTTTAATGCAGTGGTTCTTAACGTTATTCCTGGAGGCCCACTGCCCTGCATGTTTTGTATGTCTCTTTTATCTGGCAGACTCAGTTTAGTTCATTGAGATCTCTTCTAATGAGCTGATGATTTGAATCAGGTGTGTTAAATAAGGGAGACATACAAAATGTGCAGGGCAGTGGGCCTCCAGGAATAACGTTAAGAACCACTGCTTTAATGGACCTCAACACTAACCAGTTTTAATGCAGTTTAAAATTGCAGTTTCAAAGGACTCTAAATGATCCCAAAAGAGGCATAAGAGTCTTATCTAGGGAAACGATTGTCATTTTTGGCAAGAAAAATAAAAATATGCACTTTTAAACCACAACTTCTCGTCTTCCTCCGGTCATGTGACGCGCCAGCGCGACCTCACGTAATTGCGTATTGACGTCGAAAGGTCACGTGTCACATATATGAAATGCACATTTGCGTACCATTGTAAACAATAAACTGACACAAAGACATTAATTAGTATCATTCCACATACAACAACGTCGGAGTGGTCCTCTTTCTTCACACTTGTAAACACTGGGGCGTAGTTTCGCATACGTCATCCATAGAGTTGGGGTACTCGAACTTGGACTCGGACTCGAGTCCGGACTCGAGTCCAATTTTGAATGAACTCGGACTTGTCACGCACTCGGGTGAATTTGTACTCGGACTTGACACGGACTTGGACATTTTGGACTCTGAAAATATCCCGAGTACAGTCTAGTCCACGTCATGTGCAACATTAACTTGAGATGAGAAATTAATTAATGTCTCGTCTCGTACACACTGCAAACTTTCGAGAGTGACAACCGCATTTAAATGCGGGAGTGAATCCCCTAAATGTTTGTTTCATGTCTGTATGGAACAAGGCTCACTCCCGAAAATGTGATAATTGACACAGAGATAACCATAGCAACGTTCTGCCGACTCGCGTGCTTATCACTCACAGCTTTGACCAAAATAATCTAACAGCATTGTGTTTTGCAATGAACCTCCGTCCGGGCGTTGTGTATTGTACGCTTCTTTTGTGAGGCTGCTTCACAGCGCGCGGTCTTGCAGTGTTGCCAGGTCCTCGGCTTTTTTGTACGTAAATAGCGTAAATTACTGAAGTGTGTGTGTACAGAACAGGATTAAGCATTAAAAGGTGAAGTGACAACCCAATTTAATATGCAGTGTGTACGGGACCGTCTCCCCTCCTGATATTTTACTGCAACACACTGGCAGGCAGCAGCCAGTCGCATCATACTTGCAGACAAACACATAACACACATCAATGCGTGGCTAGCACGATGTCCTCAAAGTCAGCAATAATTTGTTTTGCTTACGAAAATCATAGAGAATTTATTTGCAAGACATCTGGTAAAAAGAAGATACCTCTATATCCCTTTCTTTTCTTTGAAATCAGTTTTGATAGGAAACTAGTTGACATAGAATAAAAATGTTCAATGGCAAGGACAAGATGTAATAGAGGTATTTTTATTAAATTTTTATATTTCCATTGGTTAAATGGGTTGAAAGGTTAAAGTATTAATAGAAAGTAACCATTTACAATACAAATTTTGTATATTTTTTCAATTTAATTACTTTCTGGACTCGGGCGGACTCGACTTGGACTCGGCCTTTATGAACTCGCACTTGAGTCCAACTCGGACCCTTTTGGACTCGGACTTGGACTCGGACTTGATGTTTAAGGACTTGGTCTTGACTCGTACTCGACATTCGCTAGATAAGACCCTTATGCCTCATTTGGGATCGTTAAGAGTCCTTTGCAACTGCAATTTTAAACTGCACTAAAACTGTTAAGTGTTGGGGTCCATTAAAATGAGAAAAATCCTGGAATGTTTTCCTCAAAAAACATAATTTCTTCTCGACTGAACAAAGAAAGACATCAACATTTTGGATGATATGGTGGTGAGTAAATGATCTGGATTTTTTAAAGAAAATTGACTAATCCTTTAACACATGCGCATGACGTCACCCTTACCACAGATACAGTATGTGTTTAGTTACAGGGAGACGACAAGCCATCGTTCTCGACAGTTTGCACTTTGAATCACATCTTTGATAGTTTTCATTTTCAGGACAGTCAAACAAACAGCCAAACCATATAAAACTTTTCCGTTTTCAGTTGAAAACGTCATGTAAGCAGATCCTTAACGCCAATGTTTTTTACGCAACCATGTGTTGAAACAATCCAGCATTTTAGAGTGTAAAAAAAGAAAACAAAGGGTGTTTTGTTCATGGTGAACTTATAATACTGTATACAAATATTGTTTTGCCACCAGGTGTTTTGTGATTCCTAAATCAGAATACGTCTTTATGCCATGAATTGATTTGGCACCGCATTCCTAACTCCTGATGAAAATAACTCCTACTGGTGAATGTGGTCATTTTAATTCTAAATGTGTTTTTGAGAGGCAGAGCGCATAGTGAATCTGATGTCTATGACGGACGCCCGTGGGCATTCAATCACAGAGGATGAGGTTTCCCAGCACAGCCAGCTCAGCAAGGCCCATGTCAGTCACATGGCTAATGACCGTTTCACCGACGGCTTCCTCTCGACGTAATAAGAAGCACCTGTTAGTGGGGGAGCCCAAACTTTGAGATGGCTGTAATCAACCCCGGGGGACTGATTGAATCCTTCCTTGTGACGGTGGAGACGCGCTTCACCGCAATGCCTGCTCATCCCGGGCCCGCCGGAGTGGGATCTTCCTGGATTACCATAGAACGTGGACGCCGGATGAGCTCTATTGGTTTATGATTGTTTCATTCCTTACCACATTAACCCTCTGATTGTTCAAGAAGACATTATTAAAGGCTTCCTGAGAGAAAAATTGCAATCTGAATCATCTCTCTTTTAACATGAAGACCGTAAACGTGACTCGAGGGAAGCTCAAAAGCTCCACGTCGAATAAACGACGGCTCCTGGTCGATTAAGGCTATTGTGTAATTTCATGTCTTCCTTAGCACAATGAGTGATGAGATTAGGTTCAATTTGGACTCGCGCTTGGATTTCCCCACCTCCGTCAAGGCCCGAGCCCCGGCGTGTCAGCAGGGCCCGCTGGGAAATCAGCAATCTCCAGACAGGTCACCGCTGGCCCATGTATATATTCATGGGCTTAATCTCGCATCATTTTTGCGCTGCAGGGAAAGAAACGCGTTTAATTTATGCTCTATCCATTGGACACATACAGTACACACAGGGGAGGTATCCATATGTGTGTCTACATGGTAAGGATTCATTCAGTTTTGGGGGCCAGAATTCAGCCTGTATGCTTCATCTCAGGAACAGCCTCGGTGGGAGGCTGCTGGTTCGTGTGGAGGGCTTCAAGTCATCTCCGGCAGATACTTCAGTGTGTATTAAACAGATTAATTATTAAAGCATGCTTGACAGATGAAAAGTGGGACCTCGGGCTAAGGAGAGAATGTTTATTCTTCTGCCATATACTGTAGTCATTTGGCTCCTGCTCACAAGTTATTGGGCACCTTGTTGAGGATTTGAGAGCTTGATGTCATGTAACCATTTGTGGCTGTCCAGACAGAGGTACAGCTCTGATTAATATATGAGGCACTTTATAGACATGATTCACTGTTTCAAGCAGTCTGTCTGAAGGTTTTGTGTCTTGAAAGAACACCACTGTCCTCTCTATTTAAGGATTGTTTCATAGACACAGACAAAATTGAAACAATCATTTTGCAAATGTCAGTCTATGTCTATTAGCTTTAAGGCCATTAATATGTGTACACCTTAATCTTAAAAAAGTTTGCTTTTAGGAGGTAAATATACTTAAATATTTCTGACAAAATTTTTTATGACATCTTGCACTGCACATATTTTTTGTTTAATCACATGTACCCGTATACTGCTTGCCACCAGATCAAGTAACAAATCATGGATTATCTACTGTAACTAAAGACTTATAGCTATGATGGTAAGCACACAGTTGACAGTACCTCTTGACTTCCATGGTATTCCTACTATTGAAGTCATACCTGTGCTTACTATCATTTTTCAAATGATCTTCTTTTGTATTCATCAGACGAAAGAAACTCATACAAGTTTAGAACAACATGAGAGTGTGTGAATGATGTCAGAATTTTTATTTCTGGGTGAACTATCCCTTTTAAAAAGCATACTTGCAAACTTCCTACTTTAAAGTCCGTTTAAAGTCATATATTAAATGTGTTCTCAGTTTGTTACACCAGTGAAAAATCTGTTTACACCTTTAAGTATTACCAGCAAAAAACTTGAAACAATGTTTACAATATTATAATTATTTTTTTAATATAAATAAACAAATGTTACATTGCGCCCATGGTTTTTGGATTCATGCCATTCAAGCTCATACATTTAAAGCCATAAGTGACTTTGTGTACTTTTTCCCGGTTGGTCACGAATTTCCACAAACTTAATAATACTTATAGTTTTTATTTTCTTGTTATTTATTTTTAATCCCTGTTTTTTACATTTCCTACTGTGGTATGCAGGTGGAAAATAAAATATTTAGTTGTGTCTTTTGCTTGTATTTGTACAATAATAATAATAAAACTTGGTAGTTGTATTAGGTCCTGCTAAACGATTGCTATAGGTTATTTTATTTGGTTTCTAAGTTGTTGCTCTGCAGTTGCTATTGTACACAGGGTGGTGGCTAAGCTGTTGCTAGGTGGTTGCTAGTTTGTTGCTATCATAGACTGTAAAAAAAAGATAAACGACGCCCGTTCGCTCTCTTCCATTGGTGAAAAGTAAAGCCGCCAGTATCCAGATACGGCGCTGACATCTTGGGTCTTGAGTCTGCGCAGTAGTGATTTCAGGACAATATCATGCGCAGTAGTGAGCTGGAAGTAAAGCCGCGAAATCAAAGCCCCAATCAAATTCTCACTCTCGCAGAATGCGCATATCACAGCTGTCAATCATGATGTGACACCACCATTTTTATATCATTAATTAACCTCTTCAACCCTGAGGACCCTGTCCCGGGTCCAAAATTTCGTATTTTGACTTAATATAAAAAATTATTTAAATTTGTAATGCTCCGTCATGGACCCCAGTAACACATATGAGATATTGTTTGAAAGCTTAGAGTCTCTACTTTCTGCAGATATGCATCACTTTGACATATCTTTTACTGTAAGAAAGTTGTTTACACTTATTTACACTATCACCCCCCCATATCCAACAATCATCGAATGAATAATAAGGAAAAAATGGTCTTTTCCAAACATATGTGAAACTTGAGTGTGAACTGCCTCAGATAGCACATATAGCCACAAATGATACACCATCTTTTATTTTAGGTCCTACTCTAAACAATGAGTCCATTCACAGCATTTTCTTTGGTTGTGTGCATAATTAGTCCCTTGCTATTTATTATATGTGCAAAACAAAAAATTAATATTTATATGAAAAATGTATTTTCGCACCCTTCAGTAAAATGAGAATAACTTTTGAATGCAACATGCTAAAGAGTTCATTCTTTTTTTGGGTGTTTACTGTCTGCTGCTGCTAACAACCAGAACTGTCTGCAGTCTGCTAGAGCACACAGAACCAGAGTTATACACTATCAAAGACAGTATTTACAACATAAAAAAGAAAATTTGGTGTTTCATCATATGAAAAACAACATAAATAAAAATATTTGTCACAAACAGCAGCTTTTTATGTAACTTCAAAGGGTTTTCTTTAAAATGATATAAAGAAATTGCATTTATTCCACTGTATGTGGTTATGGGAGCACTTCAAATGTTTTTAAGGAGAAATTGTATACAAAAAGGGTATTATTCCTCCCTTCAGTTGGAGTAAAATAACCTTTGCATAGATTATGATAGAGAAAAAATTCCTTTTTTCTCTGTAAGCTGACAATTGCTTGAATCAAACAAAACTGTCTGCAGGGAGCTGAGATACCCAGGGCCAGAGTTATATACTTTCAAATAAAAACTTTAGGAAAAAAAAAACATCAAAAAGCGCCTATTTATTTTGGTGTTTATTAGAGGACTGATATCACATACAAACATGTTTAGCACTTTCAACAGTGTTTTATGTCATTTCAAAGGGTTTCCTGTAAAATGATACCAAACATTTGTATGTAAACCTCTGCATGTGGGTATGGGAATCTTTTGAAATTGGGTAGTCCAAATCCAGGCGAAAATCCCCAAAATAGCTTTAGGGTGTCGCTAACTAAAATCAAACTTATTTTTAAAAAAATTTGAATTTACATTAGCGTGATAAAAACTACAGTTAATGACAGAAACCAGCTTCGGAAAAAAGATAAATGAAGTGTAATTAAATTGTTTCGTTTATCTCAAGTCCCAATGAATAACACGGGGGAGGCGGGGTTTATGACCTATACTGGGACCAGTCACTGGGGGGGCGATCTAGACGTTTTGGCTTCACTTTTCAGAGCTTGTGTGGCACGCTTGGTTGCTATGCAGTTGCTAGGGTATCCTGGGTGGTTGCTAGGCTGTTGCTATGTAGTTGCTAGGGTACCGGAGGTGGTTGCTAAGGATTAAATCGGCATCCACCAATGAAACAAGATTACCCAGATCTCTACAATGTTGCTATGGTTCTCTGTTTGGTTGCTAGGAAGAGAATTGGCATTCCATTGCATGTCTCTACGATGTATAATAATAGTGATGCTTTGCATAAATTCAAGCATCACTAATAATAAGTGTGCAATGTTTAAAAAGCCTATTACAGTATGACAATGTTTTTGGTGGGCTTATAATGTAATATTTTTTAGAGATAATTATTACACTATGAGCATTTCATTACAATAATAATGTATTACTTTACTTTTACATTATGTGCGGTTATTGCATTATGAGTTGCTACACTGTAACTTATGAAATAAAGTTGAATTAGATTGTTTCAACTTTATTTTATCACTAGTCAAGATAAAAAGTTGATAATACTTAAAATATGTAAGTGCCAAATTTTGTTTTTACAGGGAAGCTAAATTGAATGATAAAAACTGGCAAGTACAAAAAATAAGTTATTCTTGGAAAAAACGCTGAGGGGGTGTCTGCTATCTGTGATGAAACCACGCCCACTTGTGAGAAAGGTGCAACCTAGATGTTCGCGATTGTGTTAGGGGTGGGGCCATAATTAGTGGCTCCAGTGCATCATCAAGTCATCATTTTAGGTCCGCCCAAAAATCCTGAACTTAAAAATGGAGAATAACTGTTAATGACCTTACTCAATACTACATAGTTCAAAGTCTTTGTAACGTACAAAACATTAACATAAAAAGCAAATTTACAGGGTCTTAAAGTTAATAGCATGGTGTTATTTCTTTGTTCATTATTCAATTGCTAAAGGGTAGATTCAAATGCATATTTATATTTTTTCATTCATTACCAGATGTTCTTCGACATCAATAAAAGGAACCACTGCAATAAAAAAATGGAACCGCTGTGAAAAAAATCACTATTTCGTTTTGTCTTCCTGATCAATTTTACATGCATATTAACCAGCAGCGCTGACTGGGGCAGCTGCCAAACCTCTAACCAGTAGTGATTTCAATTCCCATTTTACAGAAAAACATAAGACGAGTTCTCTGTTGTTCCCTGTTAAGCTGCAATGTTGTGGTTTAAGACCATGGACAGAGAACGAGTCTTCGGCCAAACCAAGCTGCATCTGGAAGAGGTTCTGAACGCCACCTGCTCCAACAAGTCCCCGAGCCTTTCCCCGAAACATCTGACCATGCAAATTGGGAACAAATTATTCTGTCCGAGAACGGAGGGTTTGCTGCAGCAAAAACGATCAAGAAAAGGCTCTTCCCCCATTAGCCACCAAAGACACGCAGCGGCAGCCACCAGTTACCTGGCCTCCCTGTTGACAGGGCTGTTGCTGATAGCCCCAGCCCCCCTGTACCCTTGGGAATGGGCCTCAGATGCAGATGATCACTATTAGGAGCTGGACAGCCCTCCCCTCCGAGCGATTAGCATTCCCCTGGCGTGACCTACAGGTGTAGCCCAGATTAAGTGAATAAATTCATCGCCCCGAGGATCACTGGGCATGACCCCTGCTGCTGGTGCCTGAATTAGAATGTGTTTGGAGCTCACAGGCACGGCCGTGATTGCAGGCTAAACACAGGCGATTTCGTCCCAGCAGCATTGAGAGGATGGAGGGGGCTGACTGAGGATATGAAATGATGTCGATTACAAAGGTTTATTTGTAAAACAAACTGTTTCATTTGATACCTCACCCATTTAAGTATGAATTTACTATTTTTTACTACATTTTGCTAAGGTGTTAGAGGTTCGGAGGGAGGGGGGAAGCGCGGTAACGCTGGCTCATGTTCTGTTTCCCTTAATTTAATCTGAAAGTTGCTTGTTTGTCTTTCCCCATTGGACTTGCCTGTTCTGTTGACATTTTTCCTGTTATTTGTATACTGCAAAGCGGTCCATTTTCCCCCCATCAAAACCGCTTTTCTCAGTATGTGTCAGGATGTCTTTTGAATTTACCTTCAGCTCCTGACAGACTTCAGAACGGGGCGCATGCACACAAGCGAGGGAAAGATTCCTTTGTGCCCTGAGCGTTTTCTTGAAGGCAGTGCCTGGCTCAAAGGCTGTCAACACAAACGCTGCTGGTTTGCTCTCGGTTGCACTCGCTGTAAATGGTGAGCAGTTAAAACACACATGGGTTAACACAATGCTTATTATGTACTTTATCATCTCTGTGTTGATCTTTTTTGGAGAATAGTCGAGGAAAAGTAACCAAGTTGTTCTCAAAATGTCACAATATTATGTTTCACTGTAGGCTTCTTACAACCAAATTTAACAATTCGTTGCCACAGCAATGCTATTAATCTTAAAGAAAAGCTTCTGTTTACGAAATTCAATCTTTAAAAAAATGTTACATCCATTATGTAAGGGATAATGTATCTTATTTCTGCGATAACAACCGGTTGCCTGTACAGTACATTATCCTGCTTATTACGTGGCTATTTACCTCATAGGTGAGGAAAGGAAAATTAAATATTGATTTGAAATATTTTCTGAGCTAATTTTTAATGAATGCAGACCTACCGTGAGGAAACCCTGTTTATTTTCGGCCTAGTTTTAGGATAAGACAATAGACGAAATTATTTGGTTTAATTGTTTGTAATTATAATGTTATATTTGTTATTAAAAGACATATTTATATGTAATTTTTGTAATATTAAACTGTACTTGTCAAAATGATTTGTAGCATCCGGGTATTATTCGTTTTGCGCGGTTGTTATCCGGGAAAAACAAATCTGCGACTGGACAAAATGAGCAGTGTAATAAATTAAAATAATGGCAAGTAGCCATCAAGTATTTCTAAGTTAAGTAAACAAGTTTTTCAGTTAAGTAAACACAAGCTTTTTTACAGTAAGTACACAACAAAGATCCAAATTATAGGCAAATACACTCACCTAAAGGAGTATTAGCAACACCTGTTCAATTTCTCATTAATGCAATTATCTAATCAACCAATCACATGGCAGTTGCTTCAATGCATTTAGCGGTGTGGTCCTGGTCATGACAATCTCCTGAACTCCAAACTGAATGTCAGAATGGGAAAGAAATGTGATTTAAGCAATTTTGAGCGAGGCATGGTTGTTGGTGCCAGACGGGCCGGTCTGAGTTTTTCACAATCTGCTCATTTTTGGGATTTTCACGCACAACCATTTCTAGGGTTTACAAAGAATGGTGCGAAAAGGGAAAAACATCCAGTATGCGGCAGTCCTGTGGGTGAAAATGCCTTGTTGATGCTAGAGGTCAGAGGAGAATGGGCTGACTGATTCAAGCTGATAGAAGAGCAACTTTGACTGCAATAACCACTCATTACAACCGAGGTATGCAGCAAAGCATTTGTGAAGCCACATCAAGCACAACCTTAAGGCGGATGTGCTACAACATCAGAAGACCCCACCGGGTACCACTCATCTCCACTACAAATAGAAAAAAGACGCTACAATTTGCACGAGCTCACCAAAATTGGACAGTTGAAGACTGGAAAAATGTTGCCTGGTCTGATGAGTCTTGATTTTTGTTGAGACATTCAGATGGTAGAGTCAGACTTTGGCATAAACAGAATGAGAACATGGATCCATCATGCCTTTTTACCACCGTGCAGGCTGGTGGTGGTGGTGTAATGGTGTGGGGGATGTTTTCTTGGCATACTTTGGGTCACTTAGTGCAAATTGGGCATCGTTTAAATGCCACGGCCTACCTAAGCATTGTTTCTGACCATGTCCATCCCTTTATGACCACCATGTACCCATCCTCTGATGGCTACTTCCAGCAGGATAATGCACCGTGTAACAAAGCTCGAATCATTTCAAATTGGTTTCTTGAACATGACAATGAGTTCACTATACTAAAATGGCCCCCACAGTCACCAGATCTCAACCCAATAGAGCATCTTTGGGATGTGGTGGAACCGGAGCTTCGTGCCCTGGATGTGCATCCCACAAATCTCCATCAACTGCAAGATGCTATCCTATCAATATTGGCTAACATTTCTAAAGAATGCTTTCAGCACCTTGTTGAATCAATGCCACGTAGAATTAAGGCAGTTCTGAAGATGAAAGGGTGTCAAACACAGTATTAGAATGGTGTTACTAATAATCCTTTAAGTGAGTGTATAAGTAAACAGTTAAAGGTCGATTTGCTTTATAGGACTCTTAAGCAATTAGTGAATTAAAAAGTATTAATAATAATACAAAACAATCCTTTTTAAAATAAAGCTACTGAATGCACTTATTTTCTAACTAGAGAAAATTTACCTTTTCTTTTTTAGATTATCATCACAGTCTACAGTTATAGTCAGAAATTAAGACTGATGTAAATTTGTCTTGTCTCTGTCTTGTCTCTATCTGTAACTGTTTTTGTTCAAAGTATGTGAAGGCAAAAAATTATACATATTCTTCTTTATAACCTATAAACAAGTCTACAAAACTCACCAGCCAGTTCTCTGAGAAAGTGCTTACGCTTGGAGGCTACCGTAATATTCATAATAGACGCACATCAGTATTTTCTCTGGGCCCTGTTTGGATGTGCATGCTCAGGCAAAGGAAACAGCACTCAGGTTGGATTCAGTTCTTTCTCAGTACCATAATAAACCTGGTATTTTACACCATCTTCATTTCAGTAATGATTTAATGCTAAGATGTAGAGTTTTTTGATACCCTTATACTGATAGTGAAACCTTTTAGTTGGAGTAAATGCTCTCTTCTCAATTTAGCTGCAATAGAATGCAGAACTAAAATTAAATAGTTTTTTGCACACTGTCAGAAAAATTGTCAAAAATGGTCCCAAGCTGTCACTTAGGTACATATATGTATATCTGTGGTACCAATATGTACCTCTGAGGTACTAATATGAACTCTTTAGCTGCAAATGTGTACTTTTTATAAAGTGTACCACCCCGGTGACAACTAGGGACCAGTTTGTTTCTGACAACATAGCGATTTATGCTTCTATTTTGCAGAAAGCTGTATATTTGTTACAATTTCATCGAATTTTACATAATTATGAACCTCTTTAACCTTTTCCTGCAGTGGTTCATTTATATCTGGACAAGGTAAATGTAAGTGGAAATATTATTTTAATAATTACTGTAGAGCTTGGTCAACAGCACAAAACATTGATTAAATTGTAGATATTATATGGTAGCCTACATGGACAAAAGAAGACATCAATTCTTCTCTTCTACAAGTTTGCTCTCATTTATAGGAGCAGAACAGTACACTCTCTTCTTTTTCCTAGATGACAGTGATTTTCCTTTGCGTACTGAATACATCAAACCACTAACCATCTCTGGCACCCCATAGTAGGCATGCATTATGGTTGTTGTTTTTAACTTTTGAGTCGATTTTTGTGAGCAGATGCAATGGAGGGAGATATCTTTTAAACCACAGCAGTTTTCAGCTCCATTCGGCTCTAGTCGTATTGCATGTAACTGCAAATTTTGGCCTTAGTGAGAGAAGCTAGAAATGAGGGTTAACTGCTAAGATCACTCTCAATCTCCTGTGAACTTTCACTGGGCACCACATGGTGAACACAATGTCATACTGTCTATGAAAGAAAGCGCATGTAATGTTCCCGTGAGCTCAGGTTAAGTTATTTTACCTTTATTGTCATATTATTTCAATCGAAAGCCACATAGATGACAAATATCAAAAGGGATGAGCATTTTGTTTAAAAACTTGGCCGGTTCCTTATGTTACTTATCTATCTGCTCCAGTTAGCTTTTTTGTTTTAAATACTCTTATCATTAAGTTTATTGAGCTTCAGCAATGAGACGTTTAAAGTCTCATTTAACCCATATCAATCAGCATTAGCCTTTATTAGAGCACCTCCTTATTCCCCTGTTGGTTTGGGTCTCCAAACAGAAATTTCGGTTCTCAGACTCGTCTGGTCTGTCTCTTCATATGCAGTATTAATTAAGTACTGATATAGTGGCCTGCTAGAGATTATGTCACCAGAGGTGCATTAATTTCAATAAAACTCGGTGGATTAGGCCAGATCTCGCCTGAACGGAGACTTAACTGGCTAAAAATGAACATAAGGCCCATTTGCATAAAGGTCAGACCATTTGTGTGTCTGTTTAGGTTTCCCATCCACATCACTGTCTCAAGTTATGTTACAGTACAAGATTCAAGTGCATGGTGCAACATGAGATATATAAAGAAATAGATATAAAAAGCAAGCATGATTGCGAGGTATATTCTTGTCTGTTTCTCCGTCTACTCCTCAGCTCTTGTTGTTATCAAATGATACAGTTGCTCAAGCACAGCGTTTGAATCCTAAGGACCTCAGGGAGAGGATTTGTCTCTCGCAAGCCCCCTTCTAACGGGGATTAAGGGGATTAGACACCAGAAAATGACCAAGCCCAAACTCCCCGAGCTGCCGCTGGGGTCTCCCCAGCACCCCCCATCCAGGGATGGACCTGAGGCTGGTTTACAAAGTTTCTCTCAAAGGTCCTTCTTACCATGACAAAGGGCCCAACAATTCACAGATCCGCCAGAATGGCAGACAATGAACTTGCTGCGGTCCACCCAGCTCATTTTCATCTGAACAAATGGCATTACACTTGGCAATGACATTGTTCTAAATACGAACACGGCGCTGCTCTTTCTTCGCGGAGCTCAAGGTGTCATATTAATTATTTAAATCTGCAGAAAATTTCCAGCTCTATTCCTCCAAGGCCTTACCCAGTGCCAGAAGGTCTGGAATCTGCATTAGTTTTGTTAATTAGAGCTGAAACAAGGCTTTGATCTCAATGAAAATCAGAAAAAAGAAAAACTTCCAGAATGAATTATTTTCTTTCTAACCTATTTTTCTCCAACGATTCATTTTCCCAGTCTCACGCATGTTTGTTCCTGCCGTGTCAAAGTTTGATTGAACTGCAGATAATGGCAGGCGAAAGGTCAAGGGTTTCTGTTGTTAACCAGCTTTAAAGAGCCGACGATGAATGCGGTCACAATATGTTTACTATAATTCTGCAAAATGATCACAATAATTATAGTATTATATTCCAAACGACATTACATTTTCAGTATTGTTAGAGGTTCAATGTGTCATAATATTTCTATTAAACTCCTTTAAATGCATTTTATTTACTCTTAAAAAAATCCAGATTTTTTTTTACTCACCACCATGTCATCCAAACTATTGATGTCTTTCTTTGTTCAGTCGAGAAGAAATTATGTTTTTTGAGGAAAACATTCCAGGATTTTTCTCATTTTAATGGACTTTAATGGACCCCAACACTTAACAGTTATAATGCAGTTTAAAATTGCAGTTTCAACGCAGTTTCAAAGGACTCTAAACGATCCCAAACGAGGCATAAGGGTCTTATCTAGCGAAACGATTGTCATTTTTGACAAGAAAAATAAAAATATGCACTTTTAAACCACAACTTCTCATCTTCCTCCAGTCCTGTGACGCGCCAGCGCGACCTCACGTAATTGCGTAATGACGTCAAAAGGTCACGTGTTACATATATGAAACACACATTTTAAACAATAAACTGCCACATACAACAATGTTGGAACGGTCCTTTTCTCCACACTTGTAAACACTGGGGCGTAGTTTCGATACATAATTTGTGACCTCTTGACGTGATGACGTATTACGTGAGGTCGCACTTGGCGCGTCACAGGACCGGAGGAAGACGAGAAGTTGTGATTTAAAAGTGCATATTTTTTATTTTTCTTGCCAAAAATGACAATCGTTTCGCTAGATAAGACCTTTATGCCTCGTTTGAGATTGTTTAGAGTCCTTTGAAACTGCAATTTTAAACTGCATTAAAACTGTTAAGTATTGGGGTCCATTAAAGTCCATTAAAATTAGAAAAATCCTGGAATATTTTCCTCAAAAAACATAATTTCTTCACGGCTGAAGATATCAAAATTTTAAATGACACTGTGGTGAGTAATTTTTTTTTAAATTGACTAATCCTTTAAAGTATGACTTAAACCAGTACACGAAAATTTTGTCATGCACGTTTTCCGCAACAACCGCAACCTGCTCGACCTCCATCTTCCGCGCTTCTTTCTTTGACCAGACTCGACACCTCGCGTTTTGTCGATCATCCCTCAGCAAGGGCGAGTTTAATCAACATGCTTGCCGAAATAAGTGTTTGTCCACTCAGACAGCGTGGCCAATTTAGTCCACAGCTTAGATAGAGATCAAAACTCCTGGTTTCCCTCACTTTCACCCTCTGTCTTTTAAATCTCTCTGTTTATGTATTCCCCTCTCCCTCGGCGACCCACGTACAGATTTAACGATGGAAAGTGAAATAATTACACCGAAGCGCAGTTAGCCCGTGGCATCGGGGCTTGATGTTGACCCTCTGAGCCCTGGAGTCAACCCTCTCCCAAAGCTCACGCAAGCAGGCGTCAATGAATACAAAGGATCGAGGGGATTAGCCCATAAGACATTTGGAAGGCATTGTTCTCTAGCCGTAAATGAGTTTCGCCAGTCGCATGCGACACGGGCCAAAATCGGGAAATCTCGGTGAGGAATTCTTATAATTACCCCTCTCTCTCTCTCTTTTTCTCTTTCTCTCTCTCTCTGACAGCTTTGGCCTCTGGATCCTGAATCTTGGACATTAGCAACTGAATAGAGAGCTTTCATACTGTATATCATTTTAATCTTTCATGTTTAGATCCACCAGATGGCTTATTATTAGCAGAGCTGAGGTGAACCAGAGACAAATGGTGTTGTCTTTTTAGGGTATCAGGAGGAAAATGGCATTCATATAGGCTGAGCGTTGGATAATTGTATATGTGGCTGTTCAGAGCTGCAGAGCTGCATCCACCTTCTGCCTATAAATCATAAAGCTATTAATAACAGACAGATGCAGGTCCAAAGGAATGATGTGCCTTTTGATGGGGTGTAAGAAATATGGGTTGGAAAGTAAAACGTGGAAGATGTATTATCGGCATATAATGTCATACATCTTATCTCAATTTCATGAAATATATCATGAAAAAATGACTTTACTTTTTTCCGACTTAATCCATATATTTGAATTACAATAGCAGAATGACCATTTCTGTTATAAAGTACAACAAAGTCAGAAAAGTAGTTTTACTTGATGACCTTAACTTTGGCTGAATTCAGCTTGATCCAGTCATATATATAATTTTTTTAAATATTAAAATCATATAAAAGTATATTCTATTATATGCACAAGCATTTGTGTATTTTAACATACATTCATTGACGAATTCTCTGAGCTGTACTCGGATAACTTGGCTGGGTTTGGTAATTGAATTTCTCTAAGATCTGGTAATAACACACTTTGGCAGATGTGTAATGGTGCGATGGGATTCAGGGTGGTGTGTCTGGGTTCGGAGGGGGTGGTGGTGGGGTGTCTGTTCTGTGTTTTATTTCATCTCTGTGCACTTTGCATTTGGCTGTCCTGCTCTCCACCTCTCTGTCGGCCCTCCAAAAGGAAACAATAAGGTTTAATCTCCTCAGCTGACAATGATGCATGGCGGGATGAAAAACACTTTTCAGGTGTTGTCATTAAAAAGCCATTTCTCCATAGCCCCGCTGAAAGAACCCCAAAGAAAGGCCCCAAAGTGTAATGCTTTAATACCCCTCAAGCTTTTCATTGGCATCTGCAGAGAACAAGCTGTCGGGATTGTCTTCTCTTTTTCAATTACTTGATCTTTTCAACTTTCTTCGAAATGAAAAACGCACCCACGGCGGAGCTCTGGTGCAGAATCCAGTCCCTCTATCCAACTGCTCTCTTTCTCTCTGTGTATGTGTGTGTGGTGTGTTTCACTTAATCAAATTCTTATTGTTTATGGACTGGCAAAGCAGCTTCATTTTGATAAAGACTGTTAAAATGTGTGCCTCTATTTATGTTTGATCGGAATTGACATGGGACATTTGAATGTCTATCGATAACCCTTAGGGTTTTTTTTATTTACATACTTATGTCACACAGAATTGTTGGAAATGCAGTGCAGTGTATAGTATGAACACAAACTACGATGATGAAATATTGTGCAAAACAAGTGGTCCTGAAACTAGCCCATAAATGGTCTACAAACTCAAGGATTCGATGTTACCTGTCAAACATTCCTTCACATTGGGTAACGTAAATAAGCTCCTATAGGCCTCTCACTATTCATTTGTGTTTAAATCTGTCATTGATTTCCTCCAAGTGCATTGGAATGAAGGTTTGTCACAGCAATAAAGGATAATACCTTAAACTGAAACACATCAGATGAGTGATTTCAAACAGTTGAAATGACCATTTGGAGCACTTCTGTTATGTCTTGCATCGCATGGGTGTCACTTAAAGGGACACTCCAATTTTGTTGAAAATGTGCTCATTTTCCAGCTCCCCTAGAGTTAAACATTTACTTTTTACTGTTTTGGAATCCATTCAGCTGATCTCTGGGTCTGGCGCTAGCACTTTTAGCATAGCTTAGCACAATCTATTAAATCTGATTAGACCATTAGCATCGGGCAAAATTAAAAGTTGCGATTTTCTAGGTAGATATGGCTAGGAACTATACTCTCATTCTGGCATAATAATCAAGGACTTTGCTGCCCTAACATAGCAACAGGAGGTGTAATAACATTACATGTGCCCAAAAATAGTCGCCTGCTATTAAAAGATGCTAAGGGGACTATTTTCGGCTGCTGCGTAATATCATTGCGCCTCCTACAGCCATGTTACAGCAGCAAAGTCCTTGATTATTACGCCAGAATGAGAGTATAGTTCCTAGCCATATCTGCCTAGAAAATCGCAACTTTTAATTTTCCGTCGGTCTAAGGGCGCACTCACATTATCCAAACCAAACCATGCCCCAGCGTGATTGTCACCCCTCCCTACTCCCCCAGGTGCACGCACTCACACTGTACTTTTTATCGATCCGAGTCCGGGCGCGCTTTCGTCATTAAGATGGGATTGTTTTGAAAAAAGCAGGAAGTAAAGCTCTCTCTTAACACTGGAACCCACCGTAATGATAAGTCGTTTGGTGCGCAATTACAGAGAGCCCTCTCACATGTCATCATATTGCTTAGTTGATCTGTCAGGTGTGCAGCTTGGACATTCACGTAACCCCACTGCGCACATCAAAAGGTTTTTACGGAGGCAGATGAAGGTGAGTGGTCGCGCAACTGATGTCTTCACCTTTTGATTCGCGCTCACACCACAGCCTTCCGCGCCTGAGCCCAAGTGAACCGCGCTCCGGCCCACCTCTGCAACCTGGCCGCGGCGCGATTAACCGAACAGAGCGATCACACTAGTCAAACAAACCAGGCTTTGGGGGTCAAACGCGCCCGAGCACGGTTTGGTTTGGATAGTGTGGGTGCGCCTGTACACGATGTAACTACAGATGAGTCAAGTTTTAAATAGGAAAAATATGGAAACTCTTTGGTTAGTTTTTTTAGCGTGATGCTAATGGTCTAATCAGATTCTATGGATTATGCTAAGCTCTGCTAAAAGATGTAGCGCCAGACTGATTGGCTGAATGGATTCCAAAATGCTAAAAATCAAATATTTAACTCAATGGGAGCTGAAAAATGAGCATATTTTCCAAAAAGGTGGAGTGTCCCTTTAAGCCTTATAATCTCCTTGACACCTGAGTGTTTTGATGTTAAAGGGGTAGGTGGTAGACGTGGTAATCACAATCCGTGCAAACGGGGCACGCGCTTAGGCAATGAGACGTCATTTACGAGATCACAGCTTCACAAATATTCATGTTACGAGTGAAGAGATGAAAGCGTGGATTCTGTGAGAGTGCATGAACTGCTGAACAGATCAAAAGAAGAAATGCCATCCTCTCTTTGAGCGCATCCATAAACATTCCTTTATTCCACAAAAATGATGCACAGCATTTTGTAAAACGAGTGTGGGTTTACACCCCTGCAGTCTTGCGCCAAAGCAGTTGCACAATGCTTTGGGGCGAACAGTGAACCGAAACCGTTTGATTTCAAAATGAAAAACAAAATGTGTATTAGTACGTCTGTCTGTTGTTTCACTCTTTGTTTGTTTGTTTGTTTGTTTTGTGTGGTTAGGTTGACTGCTGCTAAAACTATACTAACTCCCTGTTTCTTTCAAAGACTTCAAATTTCTTATATTTCAAAGCCAGACGCAATCGCAAGGGTGCCGCGTTTTAACAACCGGTTGAAGTTCAGATGCACGTATCGAACGGATGACGTGGGGGCGTGCAGATGCACGAGACGGATGAGAGATGCGAGGAAGCTCGGTGGAACAAAGTGCGAGAACGTCGCTCTTCATCTGCCTTCCCGAGCTCTTATGACTTATATGCGAGCGTTTGAGTTTATTATAGGCTAATGAACATGTGTTTTCATTTATGCGAGCTTTGTGAGGAACACCTCAGCAAAGCAACGCCTCCGAGTAACTTCAAAAGGCAACGCGAATCAAAACTGCACTATTTTCTTTGTAAGAATGTAATTTTTTGTTGATTTAACGCCCCCGTGCAGTTGCAGCTACGCTTAATTTTACGCCAAACAAGTCACTTTATTTATAACAGCATAATTCTCCAGTGGCTAATTACGACATGGCTCTCGCAGTTAGAGAAGCTGCTCCCAAAAAATAAAGTGACGTTTTGCCGGATATGTAGCTCAAAAAAGGCCTGTGTCAGAGTTGCGCTCTTTACAAGTGTTTGGCCAACAAATCACTTTACACAGCTGCATGAAAGCAGGATCACTCAGTGGCAAGGTTGCTTCCTACTGTGCCGTATTAAGAGGATCTGAAGAGTGTGGGAGAGCGGGGCCGGATCGTTGGCTCTGTACCGAGCTCCAGCACTTAGTAGATCATTAGCTGGAGTTTCATTGGAAAGTGCGCACACGTACACGCGCACACACACACATGCCACATGCTGAAATGCTTGATCGTGCAGAGGCTTTGGAAAACCGAAACAGTTTTGAATGGGGTATATTACTAAAAGTACAGTAATACACAGATTGGGTTACTTATTATAAAAACTACAAAATATAGTATACCACTACTTTTTATTTCTACCCTGGATGTGTGGTGACTCTCATGGCAATGGCTGGCGGTCCCACCTGTGTGCTTCAGGGCAGAGTCCCTCACCCAAGGGTAGCCTTCAGGGTTAGCTTAAAAAAATCTATATCTTGACATTGGAGTCCAGGGAGAATGAATGGAAGTCAATGGAAAAGAGACAACAGTATGCTTGGTTGTTTTTGTATCATCGTGTAATAAATTGACCGCCTGTCTTTTAATCTTCAGCGTGTTTGGCATGACATGACATTTATTTTGGAGTGAGCTATATTTGGAGTTTGCAGAAGAAACGGAAGGAACAGATAATTTTGCAACAGATGTGATTGATTTTACAGCATGAGCTGTTATTTTCTGTGGTTTTTAAAAACAATGACTGGCTTTTCTTAAAAGTAAAAGTGATTCAATAACATCAGGTCCATTATATGATTGGCTTACAAGGTGCATGTAATCTAAGTTGACCATAATGCTTTCTCCAGTGATACAGATGCCAAGGTTGCCATTTCCTCTTTTAATAAGTGAATCCCCAGGGCAAAGTGAATCCACCACTATTCTAAGGTAACCATAAAAGTTTTTTTGTACTATAAAAACTACCCTGGCATTTGAAGTGTTGTTTACAAGCAGCATTTTGTACAGCAAGTGCTCAAAAACACACCGTTTAAAACTGCGATGCCTATCATGCTCATGCAACATCCACAGTGTTAATGTTACTTGAATATACCTAATTTTTGGCATCGGTTTTAAAAATTGAATTTGACATCACGTCCATTCCTGTATATGATTGACATCAAGTCCATTATGTGATTAGCTTACAAGGTGCATGTAATTCAAGTTGACCATAATGCTTTCTCTAGTGATATAGATGCCAAGGTTGCCATATCCTCTTTTAATAAGTGAACCTCTGGGGAATCATGCTCATGGAACGTCTACAATGTTGATGCACCTTAAATATACCACCATTTCTTCAAACCTGACTTAATGATATTTTAAGTGTTGAAATTTGAATTGGTTAGTAAACATATATAATGAAAAGCAACTTTATTTGAAAAGTAATTGGACTAAATAAAGTGATTTTGCTCACTGTATTGCTTGTAAAGTATTACCCTGGCACCGTACTGTACATGAGTATGTACACGAGTGAGATGTTTGGGAAAAGTTAGCTCAGAGCCGGGCTATGCGCAGCATGCTTCATTAATGTGTTCCCAGAGCGGCAGCCACTCCTAGTCTCCCGCTTATTTAGTGACATCACTAGCTGCCAGATTCCCATCCCACTCGGTTCAGCAGTTTTCAGACTCACCATGGAGCTATAGAGAAATGCAGTCATGCTCTTTCACATACAACTGAGACTTTACACGCACTCATACAAAATCATCACACCACTGCCACTAGAGGAGGACAGAGAGAATTGGCAGGCCTGTACTCCTAACAAGGAGGGGCTTCAGGATCAAACGCTGGCCCGTTCTGTGTCCGCCCGGCCGGGCATTTGTGTCCTCATCACCCAGACGCCCTGCCAGCACAAGGCAATCCATCAGCTCCTCTTAAATTCCTTGCGTCCCACAATCATACACCTGCCAAATTGCTCCTTGATATAGCTATTTTGAGAATAGAAATATGACGGCCCAGACGTGTTTTCCCTGTCGCCGTGGTAACTGTGTCAGAGATGATATTTAATTGGCCCGGGTTGTCCATTTCTTCTGCCTGAAATAAAGACCAAACGGAAAAGCTCACAGAACCCAAAAGCTCTCCCCGCAGTGATTAAGACGCCGAGTTAGACACATATGTGAAACGGGGGTACGCTTCGTCCGAGGCCGTTAGCCCGGCTCCCACACGACTGAAGCGGGTTGCCGAATTCATCACTTGCTAGATCAACCGACAACTGTTGCTTTCATGCGACCCTTCTATCTCAGATGAAGACATTGTGTTTTCATCATCCCTGCCATAAATATGACACCTCCGCACGTGCGCAGGCAGCAATCAGACACTAATCTGCCTGTCCGTCTGGATGGCAGCCCTAAAACAACCTTTCAAAGACCGTCGCACTGCATAACAACCGCTCCGCCGGGGCACGAGGGGTTATACCCACGTTTAGGTTACGTCTCATATGAATCAGAGCTTCTCCATAATTCACAACTCTGCTCTCTGCCTTGCTTTCTGTTGACAGTGGTGCGATCAAGGCCCGTAATCACATCTGACTGTACCGCACCGAAATTCCCGTTTGATAGCAGCCCGGTTAGGGAGCTCTCGTGCTGGAAGCAGGTCAGAGTTCAACTCCGATGGCAGGTGTGTGATTTCCCCTCTGAGCGCGACCAGGGGACGGCCGCGTGGCCTCGTGGGAGAGCCGAGCCGGGTCGGGGGGTGGGCGGCTCGGTGATTGATTGGACAAATCAGCAGCAGGGTTATTTTCAGTTTAGTTTTAATCCCTCCACTCACTACCTGCTGTGGCACCGCATGCCCGTGACTGACTTAAAACAAGTGCAATGTGCCAGTTACGAAGTATGACATTGAGCTTAAATTAACTGCGGCTGAAGGCCTCCCTCCCACAGATGAAACACTATCTCTTTCCTAAAGAGAGAAAAAGGTTCAATATATTCAAAAGCAAATGTAATGCACTGTCCCATTAGGAACATGATGCTGTTTTTAACATGCAGGGAAGTGATGCAAGAACCATATAACTCTGGCAGTATGGCATTTATTTCACTAAATTTAAACATATGTTGACAGGGACGTCCAGAGCCATACAAGAACAGCATGTGTGTGTGACCCAGTCTGTGAAAACCCAGTTAAAGTCATTTTTCTGATTTACGGTTTTACATAAAATCATCCTACATAATGTAAAAAAATATAATCTTAATATATTTTCAAATTGATTGATGATTCTGCTAATTTTAAAATTATTGCAGATAATGAGACTTAAAGGGATAGTTCACCCAAAAATGAAAATAATGTCATTAATGACTCACGCTCCTGTCGTTTCAAACTCGTAAGACCTCCGTTCATCTTCAGAACACAGTTTAAGATGTTTTAGATTTAGTCCGAGAGCTTGCTGACCCGTCATTGAAAATCCAAGTACGGTATACTGTCCATGTCCAGAAAGGTAATAAAAACATCATCAAAGTAGTCCATGTGACATCAGTGGGTCAGCTTGAATGTGTTGAAGCATCGAAAAAACATTTTGGTCTAAAAATAATAAAAATTACAACTTTATTCAGCATTCAGTCTGTTGTGAAGCGCATGCGCAAGACTAAAGTCAGATGACTGTAGTGACGCGGCTGACGTGTTATCTGGTGCTTCCCAGCTGTTTTTTTTTTGTGCGCCCGAGCTTCGTTTACAGTCTGAGGGAGACACACCCTGTAAGTTTGAAAAAAAACCTTCGCAAACATGTCTTAGGATAACACGTCAGCCGCGTCATTGCAGTCACGTGACTTTAGTCTCGTGCACGACGTTTACAATAGAACCGGAAGAGAAGATAATGCTGAATAAATATTTTCGATGCTTCAACACATTCTAACTGACCCACTGATGTCACATGGACTACTTTGATAATGTTTTTATTACATTTCTGGACATGGATAGTATACCATACGTAGATTTTCAATGAAGGGTCAACAAGCTCTCAGACTAAATATAAAACATCTTAAACTGTGTTTCCAAAGATGAACAGAGGTCTTACGAGTTTAGACCGACATGAGGGTTAGTCACTAATGACATTATTTTAATTTTTGAGTGAACTGTCCCTTTAATCCTGGATTTCACATTTAACAGATGCACAAACTGTGTTACTCTTTGTCTTAATATATCTAGTTTTATCCATTAAAAAATAACAATTCATTGTCTGCAGTTCGCTCTGAAACACAGGTTGTGGGTAGACAGTGTTGTACTGTAAATTGTGGGGATGTAAAGATGTCATGGCTTGTTGTCTCAGCGTATCACGTGGCATCATGTTTCGGTGAGGGCAAAGATTTGACATCACACTTTACAGTGACAGTGCACTTTGTGTCAGCAGACTTTACAAAGCCACCTCTGCCGCTGACCCAGTATGACAAATAAGAGATGATCTCTCTGACAGAATGGCCATAGAGAGACAACCACACCACTTACTAAAGCCGTAAAGCCTGTTTCACCTCGAGCCAGGGTTAGCCATACCAGAATGTCACGTAGCGTTCATGTTACGTGTCTCTAACCCCTAGATCAGCACTCTCTCTCTCCCTCACACTTTTTATTTTCTTTCTCTCGCTCGCCCATTACCTTCAGCTGTGGGTAGAGCCTTTAGTGTGTTTCAGCCATCAAATGACATGATTCAGCCAGCTGCAGTCCTCGGCCAGTGCCTTGGATATGTATGGACGTAATGCATCCACCTAACACCAATAAGAGTAAAGACACTTTTCAGTGTATTATGGTTTGTCCATTACAAAAATGAATAACTGAATATAATAACTTTGATAACTTGAGAAAATGAATAATAGGCCCGATGTCACGATTAGCCTATTGCATTTCTCACACAATTGCAAAAATGCTAAAAATGTACTTGTTTTTTATTTGAAAAATTATGATCCTGCAACTAATTCATGCAAGGTTGACCCTGGTAAATTAAACTGGGAAAACATAATCATAATCCAATATATTTTACTACAGATTTTTACATTTAAAAAAAAATTAAATAATAATACAATTAAAGTGCACCTATTTCAATGTTATTTTGTGTATTTGGTAATGTGTTTGTGTGGTTTATGGTAAAAAAAAACACATTTGAATTAAGCGTTTAAGAAAAACATAAACTTATTTTTAGATTTTTTTCCTGCCCATTGGCAGATTTTTTTTTCTTTTTTTGCTTGTTTTAAGCACAATTTCACTTAAATTTGATTTTTTTTTTTTTTTTTAAATTAAACTTATTTTTTGGGACATTTTGCTCATCAAGCAAATGCATCTTCATTTAAGAATTTTTAAATATTTGTACTGAAAACAAGACAAAAATACTATGTAAAAAAGTACTTTTTTGCAGTGTGTGTGACGCTCTTTACCATGTTTAAAAGATTCGGTCACAATGCAATGCTAACAGAAGTTAACTTACAGGCTATGAGTCGAAGCGGGAGGAATTATGGTAATGTCGGTCTTGTCTACATCACCAATCCCAGGAAGTAAACTGTTTGCCTAATTTGTGTGTTTGTTGTAGTCCAAGAAAAGAGATACTAATACACACTTACACAACCAAGGAAATTTAAAAACATGAATCTTTAGGTGCTCTTTAAAGGCGTCATATAATATCATTGACATTATTTTAAGACATGTAGATTTACACATTTGGTAGACGGTGTATATTTTTAATCTGTATGTGTATTCCCTGGGTTTAAACCCTTGACCTTTTGTGCTGCTAACGCAATGCTCCACCACTGAGCTAAACAGGAGCACCAGAGATTAAAGAGAATAATGAACTACTTACAGTAATATAGCCTGTACATTAAGTGAAGTTAACATTCTCCCCCAGTCCAAAAAGACCATTTATTGCAACTAAGTAGTTAAAACTGCTTACAAATATGCTCGGGTTTCAGATATCAGAAGTACATCAACACAAGTTTTCTAGATTAATATATTATTGATGCCTTTTTGGTGTTAATGAACTTTAGGTTTAAAGATATGCTGAAGTGAAGATGATCCTGGATAGATGCTCTTCTTGTTTAAAGCTTTAAATACATGTTGCCACGTTTGACAGAAATCCCACAACCTGTAAGCATTTGTCGTCATTAAAATGCAAATATGGTTTAAAAAAAAACAGCTCATTTAATTCTGAGAAAGAGACCTTAACATGAATGAAATCATAGCTGTGACCATGTAACTGTTTATTAAATGCATGCACACTATTTCTAATCAAGCTGCACTGTTGTTTTTTCATGTAGTAATGCATATGCATGTACATTACCACAAGAGTTCATGCAATCACTGCATGTTTTTACAACATAACTAATGCCTGCTATCCATTCCAAGCTATTTTTAATATCTAGAAATGTTTCTATTCTCATTTATCTGTTCATCTGTTTCTATTCCTCAGGGTAGCTGAATGCTTATATCGATTGCCTCCTGCAGTTTTATGCCAATATGAGTCTGATAATGAAAAGGTCTGGAACAGTGTTCAGATTGTACGGTATTAACTGGCCTCTCTCTCATCCTATCATGGACTCGGCAGCAGTGTCCAGAGAAAGTGAGATAGTGACCCAGTCGAGTGATAATCGATAGCTCCCCGCTCTGCCTGTATTGTGTTTCTGTTCTAAGGTTCTGTTTTAATGTTGCCTTTTTCCCTCTTTGGCCTCATTATAGGATCTGGTTACTCTCAAACAGCTTTTTAATTTAGCCTAATGATTTTTTGCATAATAAAACAGATATGTAGTAAGCCCCGGGGAGCACAACCTATCTTCAAGGTGCCTTTAATGTAAGTGAGCATTGTTATAACATGAGGCATTTCTATTCTTTTGAAATCAAAACTAACATGCTATGACATGAAAACAATATGCTATGACATACAAAATTGACATAATAGCAATATAACTTATAACCATTTAGTAATAAAACAGATCGGTATGTTCAATAATTAAACTGAAATGCAGATTTTTCTTTATATCATTTTTAAGAAATACTGTTTTATTTTATATCAGATTACTAGAACATTTACACATTTGGTATAGGGGAGAGCGGGACACAACCTAACGCTTTTTGGTTTTGGCTTAATCAATCAAAAACTATTTGAATTTGATTAATTATATTTTTACCCAAGCAACACACACATCTCTGCTACAAATGAACATTTGAAGTTTGTTTCTAGTACTTACCATTCTTGGACAATTATACCAAACGTGACAGAAGTGCAAATGTTACAACTTATCCCATAGGTGGGGTAAATTGTAACAGGCAGGGGGTTAGTTGTAACACGTCCTAAACATTAAGTTTGTAGGCAAACATTTCAATACTATTTTGTCTATATACTTGAAGTGGATATTATTTATATATCTGTCTATAATAGACAGGTATCCACACTGCATTCATTCATCCAGCCCTTTTCTAACAATACTTGCAGCATAAATATGACAAAACTTTTTTTTATATTTGACCCAGTCTGTAATAACCATACTACAGATACAAAATCAAATTCTCAGATAATGAGCATCAAAGTCTCATTTTAGCCATTCATTTCATTATGATTTCAATCTTTTACGTGACCTTATTCAATTAATATTAAAGATATGAACAAAAATAAATTTGACACACGATTTTTGATAAGACGGGCACATTTATTTTGTTGGCAGCCGGGAATCATTCGTGTGTAGCCTATTTAAAACAACAGCAAGAATTAAGCTAACGTTAGCTGTTTTCATATCGTAAGTGCTGAGAGGTTAGTTGTAACACAGCGTTACAATTAACCCCGCTGGGTCAAAATATTTTGCAGATGTATTTCAAAATGATGCTATGTTTTAGTCAACAAGACATTGATTAATATGACATAGCATTTGATTTGTTATCTTACACAGCCAACTTAGAAACCGAAAAAAACATATGATGAAAAAATTTACTTACATGCCACCAAAACAGTCGTTCATCAATAACTCTCTGGAAAAACATTATACATTTCCAATCATTTGCGGGAGATCATCGTTTGTCAGCGTGAAAAAACTACCGGAAAAACAAAACGCTCAACCTTGTGCAACAATGTAAACAGTCCTTGTTACAACTTACCCCACGCACCCCTACATGCTTCTTTTATCCAGGTGACTTACAATGCATCCAATCGATATATATTTTTATCAGTATGTGTGCGCTCACTGGGATTAAACCAATGACCTTTGCATTGCTAATGCATTTGAGCTACAGAAGCACACTATTACTTACAGCAATTGGCAGTTTGGTTATATTATAGATTATTGACCTTCCCTGGATCCCTCAAACAGTCAAATGTGTCTGATGGGACATTCGGGCAGTATTTTGAGTTGGCGTCCGTGCTTGTGAGCATTAGTCAAACAGACAGGCCCAGTCCCTGATCATCACTCATCCGCACTTCCTGTGCTCAACACGATCCCTCCCTGTCATTAGTGTGTTTGGCATAAATTATTTAGCTGTGCACATGTTTTGGTGAAGTCTAAACACAACCGACACTCAATGAGGCAAAGTACTTTCAAGCCCCAGTCGAGGGCCGACACGCTCTCAGAAACGGACTCCAAACAACAAACAAACATCAGTGGCACTTCAATCGCGCCCAAATTACAGCGGGATCCTAATAGACTTATTGATGCATTTCATGCTGATTTTGGCGTGCCGTTATCTACACGCCTCGCAAACTCTTAATTCTCAGTCAAGCGGCCCTGCCACTCAATACGAGTCCTGCCTCTCTCCGTCTGCTTAGAGGAAATGATGTCTCTCGGCGGATGGAAAAAAATCCATCAGCCCTTTTTCCGAGCTGCCAGAGCTGAAGATTCATGTAATCACCAGCGCGAGCATGCTCGACACGGCTATTCCCCACTGAAGAGCATTGTACGGCAGCACTGGAGCTACAAAAGATGACATCACACGCAAAGTGGGTAAACACTTCTTGACATGTTTTCAATATGATTACATTAGAACAAGCAGCGTTTGATTGAAAAGCTAATATTCAAGGCATGCAAATCATCAATCACAAGGAGCGCCATATTAATTATTCAATAAAACAGTCTAATTCAAGAATCAATGTTGGGACCAGGGAAGTGACTCGGGGGCTCCCAGCAGAGAGACAGAGGGGGTATAATAAAAAAGGAATAGGGAATTACTCTCTCTCCGAGATGTGGTCTCCATCATCCCCAGCTGTCAAAAACAACTGCCGTGCCCCGGTTTCATTTTTTCCAAGTTTAAAGATGACTTTGGAAACACTTGATTTTCCCCACCAAACTCGTTAGGTCCTTGTACCTCATTAAATCAGGGTTTTTTACCTGCCTCTTTAGATTTTCCAATTCCTTTTCTTTCTTTCGAAATCATCATTATTCACTCTTATGCCCCACGCTTGCGTTTTGAAGTTTGCAATTGGGCGCTGTGATCTCCAGCAATTACCGACCAGGCCACAATTAATCTCTGAGAATTCATTATTTACATTTCCTTAAACAAACTGATCAATCGGTCCTTCTGTATGGGAGCGCTGTAACGAAGTGGGTCGGATCTGGCAGGTCTAATCTCATCTAATACAAAGCCTTCTGATATATTCTAGTGATGTACGACCTCAAAGCTTGCTCTTGCCGAACTCATATGGCAGATTTTTAGGTTTATAAGGATCTCATCTATTAGTTCAGAAACATGCAATATTAATGTTATAATTGAACCCAGAAGTCCATTCAAAGTTTAGGACCATTAAGGAGCTTCGTTTAGATTCAGTCCCTTAACGACTATCTCTTGCCTTCATCTGTTATTGACTTGAGTTGAACATGTCCCAAAGCTTTCCTTCATTTCTACAAAGCCCAAGAAACTTTTCTACATTCTACTGCTATGTAATGCTAAATCCAAACTCCTGTAAACCAACCGAACCAACAATATTTAGCCATTTCCTGCTGTTTATTTATGCATTTGGCAGACGCATTACGTAATAATATTACTTTTCTGAAGCAACGAGTAAAGTAACGCGTTACTTTATAAATGTAAACATTAATATTTGAGTTACTTTTTTTAAAAAGTAATGTGAGTTACTTTTCAATTTAATTAATTCAATTTAAAAATAAAATAATGTACTGAATTAAACTGAACATATGAACGTAGAATTACACACTCTGTGCACAGTGAAATTTTTGAGTCAGAAACGGAGATGGCACGTCAGAGCTTGACATTTTTGCGATCATAAAAAACACCTGCAAGACCTTAAAGAGATCAAGCCTCAGCCAAGTAAGAAAAAGTAACGCAAAAGTAACTTAAAAGTAGCCTAACGTAAGCATTACTTTTCATGAAAAGTAACTAAGTAACGCAATTAGTTACTTTTTTGAGGAGTAACTAAATATTGTAATGCATTACTTTTAAAAGTAACTTTCCCCGACACTGCTAATCTCCAATTTACTTATTAACTTAAGTTAGATGAGTTGACAATCTTGTATTTAGTTAGTAAAGGCAATAGCACTCACACTGTCAGAAATGGTCAAAAAATGGTCCCTATCTGTTACTGGGTCGGTACCCTTTCAAAAGTACACCTAAATAGTTAATATTAGTACCTCAATACTGTACATATTGGTACCAAATGTATACACAGAGGTGTAAAGTACTTGAGTAATTTTACTTTATTATTGTACTTTAGTATTATTTTTGAGGGTTTTTACTTTACTTGAGTACAATTAAAAATCAATACTTTTACTTAATTTTTTTTTTTTTTTTTTAAAAAGTACTTTTTCTCCTTACAATTTTATTTACAGTCATAAAGTACTTCTTTTCATAGATTACTTCATTCTATTTTCCCTTGCTTTTACCAAACCAATTGAATTGCGCTGATGGCTAGTTTAATTTAAATGTTATTTATTCAATTCAATTTTATTTATACAGTATTGAATTTTTACAATTGGTAATTGTTTTAAAGCAGCTTAACAGTAATAGAAGCAGGGAGTTCTGGAGCCTTTGGACCACACTAAGGAATTGGTCAACAGTTCGCTTTTTTGAAACCGACAACACATGAAGTGTGTTCCCGTGTGACACCTCCTCTGCTATTTGCAGCCTCTCTATCAAGACTAAGACCTTGTTCACACTGTCATTCCAAATCTGATTTTGGTGCATATCCAATTTGATTATGTTGTGTTCTGCCATTTTCCGGATTATCTGCATTGTTTCTATGGCGATGACGACGCGCTGGTACGACAATCTGACTCGACGTCTGACGTGTTTACGTTTTATGATGCAACAGCTTGACGTAACCTAAAAGCTACACAAATGCGATCAGTGCGGATAGACTGAAATGGATTTCCAGAAATGCAATTTGAAAAGGATTTCAAACCACCACTGGATGTAGCCTGAAACGGATTAGAAAAAAATGGATTTGGTGTGGTTTTCGCTCATTCACACATTCAAAATGTGATAGATTCCTATCAGATATGCACCAAAATCAGATTTGTACTGTCAGTGTGAACGAGGTCTAATACAACTCTTCCTGCATTGGCTGCCTGTGAGAGGATTGATAGAATTTTAATTCAAAAAATCAGCTTCTGCTTAAGTTAAATTTGAGGTTTTACAACTTTTGAGTAGTATGTTGCATACTGAAATTAGGTAGTAGTCTTATAGTTTGAAAAATAAATATAATTAAATACAGTTGGATAAAACCTTGTATGTGGTTCATTCACTTCATGGTTTCAGAGATTAAGGGCCCTATTTTTACGATCAAAGCACAATGTATAAAGCGCACAGCGGAACGTCTAAATGGGCGTGTCCGAATCCACTTTTGCTAATTTAACGACGGGAAAAATGTTTTTTTTTGCGCCGAGCGCATGGTTGAAAAGGGTTGGTCCTTTTTTTTTATGAGTAATGGAAGTATCTTGGACGTAACGTGAAATAAACCAATATCTTTTAAAGGCAGCAATACATGTCTAATCCCTATTTAGATGACGGACTTTGTAAACTGAAAAACTAAGCGGAGGAAGAAGATCCCCAGTTTAAGATTAATGTTAAATAATTGTGATGTTTTTCACTTTTTCAAAAAATTTCTCACCTCACCATATCCACAGGTACAGAGTCATCATAAACAATAAATCCATGAGGTAGCATTAAAGAGCACAAATTATGCTAATAAATTGGCACGTTAGCACGTTATTGCAATATCCCATAGTACATACATGTTATTAAAACTTGAACTAATGCATTGTGAGTCTTATAAATTGCTTACATACCTCACCGATTTCCCACTGTCTGGAAAACGCTCGGTTTAGTTCCTGTCTCCGCCTCCCAAAATGTCTAGTGTAATCGGATTGGTCAGATGACTACTCAACTGTTATTGGTCAGCTGGGTTCAGCGTGTGTTTGAAAGGTTACGCCCCTGACTATGCGTGGGTTGACACAGATTCTGACTGATGCGGCTTTCACATAGGATGCGGTGTGCGCTGCGCTCGCCGCTGGGTTCGGCGCAGCCAAGCGATTGTGCTCTGATGGCCAGACCAAAGTAGGCGGGGTTTTCAATAAATTACTACAGTGTTTATATTTGCGTTAAATAGTCGACGAGGAATACAGAGACTGATGTTGCTCATCTCCATTTCACGTAACTTTAAGCATACCTACAACAAGCTGCTTGACTTAAACCACACCTAACATGTCAACTTGAATTGCTTACGTGTTTCCATGACACGGCTTTCCTTCCGATGTCTCTGTAGGAGCATAAACTTGTATTATAAAGCTCTGAGAATCCCGAGTATAAGCATTCGTCCATTTTGCTTGTTTGGATGCCCCATTTCTATTGGCCGCGCGGGTAATCGTCACAGAGCGCAGCGCAAAAGTTAAACTATTTTGAACTTTGACCGCGGCGTGAGCGCAAGCAGCGCTCCGCTGCGCTCGCGCTTTGCTCGGCGCAACAAAAAACCGCCCTCGCGCGGCGCAAGCCCTTGAAATGAATGGGTTTCATAGCGCAGCGCAGCGCACACCGCTTCCTATGTGAAAGACCCATGAGAGTCACAGCCTCAGAGGCAACGTAAACAAGCGTTATATTTCTCTATAAACGATGGTGTCTGTACTGCCTTACCACTTCAAGCTCGATCCAGAGAGTTCAGACGGCCGTTACGATATAAACGATCTCCGTCAATGAACGCGATTGGATTTAACTTTTTTAGGTGTCCTTAGCTCTGCCAGAATGCTAAACGAAGATGAAAATGTGTTGCAAAGACATCCAAAAGGTAATTATAACGTACTACATAACTATATGGAAACACCAAATGTAGCACATAGAAAGTATTTGTTGAAATGATTATAAAACGATTTCACTTGGTAATTTCTACATTATTTTACTCTAGTAAACTTAATTATAAAATACTGCTTACATACTATTTTACTGTGCAAACTATATGGAAACACCAAATGTAGCACAAAGAAAGTATTAATTGAAATGAATGTTAGTTCTACATTATTTTACTATGGTAAACTTTATTATGAAAGACTGTGCTATGTTTTTACTTACTAGGTTTTAAGGAGAATGCAACATGTTCCAGGGCCTCTTACCTGCGTGATTCATCATCCAGGTTTTGCACAAATTGTCTAAATCCCTACACACAGAACATTTATTGTACCGACTATAAGCCTTTGAGGTGCAGGACTAGAGTAAGTTTTATTACATTTTTAAACCAATAACACTAAAGTATCATTATAGTAACAAAGTACCCAAAAGAACAAAAGATGTAACTTTAAAGAAAATATAATAGTCAGTCAAAAGTTTTTTTTATTTATTACAAATATATATTTAAATGTTAAACAATATATAAATAAACATACTTTAGTAACCATATTGTGCTCTTGTTTCAAAAATTGTTCAATTCATTTCTTACAGCTATCTATTCAGATAAATGGCATATCAAAGCTTTGTCAGCTGGTGCTATTTAAGACGACACTATAAGGTTATCATCCTGTCGTGTGTTGTTCTCCAGATACGCTTGGAGCTTCCTGATCAGATCGGTCACAATTTTGGCTTTCAACGACCCCTGCACTGAAGATGGCATGCAATCACGTCCTCCTTTGAAGGTCTCTCAAACTGTGATGCCAGGTCCATTGGAATCGGGGTTTCCTTCAGCTTATCTTCAAATACCTCATCAAACACAAGCCTGATCACATCCTCCACATAACTGTAGAAATATTGCAGTCAATAAATCTTTTATTTTGATAATTTATTTCCCTGCTTCATAAATTAAGTTTTTAATTATGAATGTATTTGAAATAAAACATTACTGCTTACGGTATGTCACTTGTGTGTTTTGGGAACATAGCCTTGTACTTTCCCTCTCCTGCTTTTGTTACGGGTTGGTAACATTGTAATGGATGGCTGCAAGGTACAAATACCTGTAAAATATAAACAAGCAATTAATTTATTGTAAAAGTAAATACTACTTTATTTAACACAGTTACTAAAATACTTAAATACCTGCACAGCATTCCAATAAATGAGAAAATAAATTTTTTTTTGCTGCAAATCTGAAATCTCAGGCTACGGACAGCAAAGGCATCCACTGATGATGATGATGGAAACATTGTGAAACGATGCTACTGCCTGGGTTCCTATTATTATGCAGAGAAAAAAAACTTTATACATCTAAGACTGGTAGTGGTTTCACTAGCTAAATACATCATATGTGTTACACACCTTTGCTCCTCATATGCCAGTCTGACTCCTTGTACTGTGTGTTATGATGTTGCATGCTTGCATACAGTGTAGAAGGATGTGTCCAGCTGCGAATCTAGGATATAGACAAATAAAACAAACATGTATTCAGTCAAAAAGACATATTATAACAATAGAGTACAACGACTATAAATCGTTAGACTATTCATTAAAACGTTAATGTATTACATATTACATGGCCCAACATTAGCAACATACATTACGTGTTTACTTCGTTTCAAAATCTAAGAAAGCTTCAAGTAAATACAACAGTAAAATACATATAACTTTAAACAAATCATCTGTACTTAGAGTTTCTTGAGTTTGATCATGAGAACAAATTTTATTACCGGTAACAGTTTAGCTGGTATTTGTATTTGTATTTGTATTTAGCTTAGCAACTTAGCAAGTTTGTAAACATGTCTAAACCAACATAGATAAAATAAACGATAGTCTGCATAATTCAACATACACGTGTGTAAATATATACGTTGTTTATGAAATACAGTATTACAACACAAGACAATTAGCTTGCAAGCTTAGCTCTACACGCACATTATGTTAATCTCCGGTTACCGGTTACGTAATGTACAGTAAAAGGCAAATAATAAACGTGAATACTTACAGCCTGTGATCCAGAAGTGCACAGTAATCCAACTTTCAAGAGGAGACTTCGCGCAAATCCAGCTTCGGTTCATGAGAAGCAGTTATTGTGAAAACTCCGTGAACAACTTCTGACTGGATTTTTCCGGAACCGTATTAAACATGATGTCCTCTGTGGAAGTCCATAAAGTGCTATTTTGCCCTCGCATCTAAAGAGACAGCGTCTACTCGAGAGATTTAATCGCTTAAACAATGAAACAAGAGCTTGCAAACAGGGTCAAAGCAGGAACTCACAACTTCCGCCATTTTAGCTGTCTTCTGACTCGGCGCTCCCCACCCTCGTCTTTGAGGGCGTACCCAAGCAAAGCAGAGAGGGCTGAACTATGATAATGTTGGTCTTATCTACGTCACCAATCCCAGGAAGTAAACTGTTGCCTACAATCCGAGTGTTTTTTGTAGTCCTCGAACGTTAGAGACGATAACTCGTGTCATCGTTTTCTTTGAGGTATGTACTTCTTGAATATCGTTAGCATGTACTTATGCACACTTACACACAAAAGGATGTTTAAAAACGTGTATCCCATAATAGGTGCTCTTTAAAAAAAAAAAACATTTAAAAACAGATGCATTTGTTTAAAGCAAAGCATTTATTTACTTTCCAGGCTACAGGTGAAACAGCTCTTTGTGCCTTCTAACGTCTCATAATCGGTCCTCATTTATGTCCAAGAGACTCAATAATAATCTTTTACATTCAATCCTTTAATCTTTCATATTTAAAAGCGTTTTTGTGCTGCTGCGCATTCATGTATGTGATAAGCAAACCTGCGTTGTCATCCCGTTTATAGGTGCATATTACTAATGCGCTCTTTAAATAACAAAAAACATATTGCATATTGACTTTAGACTTTAGACCAGGTTTTTGTTGGTCAATGGCGTCGTCTTTTTTAGTTGCCTCAAAATAGCAACGTGCCAACAATGCACCTGAACACACCTCTTTTCAGACCAGAAGGCCCATGGGCTCAAAAGGGGGCGCAAATGCATTTGCTATTTAAACAACGTGGCGCTAAACGTGAAAATGATAACTGTGCAGGGTGGGAAATTGGCAAAAGACACTTGTGTCGCGCATTGCGCTGCATTACGCTAACCACTCTCACAAAGTTTTGTGATACAGTCACGTATTTTTTTTATTCTTTTTTTGTGATATTATCACGAATTTCCGCAATTTCCTGTTTTCGTGTGATTATCACGTATTGGTTACTCAACTGCTTTTTTTTTTTTTAAACCATTGTCGTTTCGGTTTAGGGTTAGATGTGGTGCTTGCATTAGAATGTCACTTTGTACATTGTTTAATACTATTTTTTCTGATTTTTTTTATATGTGTCGCCTGGCGTTAGGTTAGAGTTGGATTTGGGCTCGAACTGATTTTGCCAAGTGAGAGATGTCCTCAAGGCAACATATTGTGTTGACCCAAGGACAACATTTTTCTAAATAAAACCTAAACCCCCCCCCAAACCCCAACCCTAACCAAACCCTTAAATCAGAGGGACATGATAAGTGAAAAACAATGGTCTAGAAACAGCTGATCCTGGTTGTAAGCTTAAACTTAAAACAAACTATAAACTTATTTCTGAAATCTGATTGGTTGATTGAAATGTTGTCCCAGGGTCAACATAATGTTGCCCTGAGGACATCAACCACTTGGCAAAATCAGGAGATCCTTGGATTTGGGTAGGGATGTCATTTTATGTAAATCTAACCCTAAACCGAAGCGACAATGGTTTAAATTGCACTGGGTGTAAGATAGAGCCCTATAACCTTAAACACGAATCTCTAGTTTTCCTTTTTCCTACTTTTACTTTTTTAATACTCAAGTACAATTTTAATGTTGTAGTTTTTTACTTTATTATGATTCTGGCCAGATGCTTTTACTGTTAAACGAGTAAAATTTACACTAAGTACATTTTTGAGTACTTTTTACACCTCTGTGTATACATATCTCTACCTAAATGGTATGGTAGGACATTTTTAAATGGTACTGCCCCAGTGACAGCTTGGGACCATTTTTGACTTTTTCTTTGACACTGTATAATAGTTGTTCTTGCACCATGCTATTAAATCAGGATCTCAGTAGAAACCATTGCCTGTGCAGTTTTTTTCTTTTTTGTGTGTGTTAAAAACACTGGTAAGTCTGCTTAGAAAAATATAACATTTCCAACATGGTAAACAGGTCAGGTTGTTATTATATATATATTTTTTTGGCACTTTTCAGATGGGCAAGCTAGCCGACCACTTACTGTACATCATCTAAACCTCAGCTTTACAAGGCTACTGTATTAGTCCAAATTAACCTGAACTGAGACAAAAAAATACTTTTTAAATACTTTTAGCAGTCTTATGCCATAATCTACTGAACCTTTAATTAAAATAAAATAAATAATTTTGGCTAAGAGAGCCAAGATAGAAATGACATCTAACAACTGCTAACACTTTTGCACACATGTGCAATTTTGCTGTGCTTGCGTAATGATAATAAAGTTCTTCTGTTCTTCTATTCATAAGCGTTTTGTCTATAATTTCAGCATTTATTTTCCATGTTATGTTAATATTTTTCTTCGTACTTTATGTACGGCCCATGGGACAAAATTGTGCACATTTTGTCCTATATTGTATTCAGTATATAGGCTATAAAATAAACATAACATGCCCTTTCAGAACTTGGATATAGCAAAGATAGATAAGACGGTACACGCAGGGTTAAGATGACTTCAGAAATTCTTATTAGTTATGCTAGAAGGTCAAATTTAGTGATTTTGAAATGCAGCTCATTGCATTTCCTCCGGGCCCTCGTGTAGACAAGGTCATTGTCTAAAGAGAGTTGTCTGAGAGAGTGCAAATAACAGAACCAGTGGGCATTAGTGCAATTTTTTGCCCAGCCTGGAGCCTCCATGCTCTTCTTCACACAGACACACAGAGAGTTACATATGAAAGGCAACACCGCAACCCCTCACTATGCATGTTAAACTATACACTGACTGTCAACAATCACACATTAACAGCTACAGGCTCCACTGTATTTATTTTATAATTAAATCCTTAGGGAGTCTCTGAGGCATGCCAGAGCAGGTCATCTATGGTATTTATGTAAAATTGTTTGTGTGCATGGGCATACAGTGTTCAAGTGAGCCGTCTAACAATATAAAATGGAAGCGTTCAACTGGACATAAACTAAATTAACATCAGATTCACAGATATAGTATTATGTCATATTTCACTGTCAGACTGTGACCCACTGAGAGGGATGAGTTATTGGCTTATTTCAGACTGATGGATATATAGAACTTTCTAGTCCTTCACAAAGGGAAGTATTGATTGGTGTTGGCTTTGTATTCGGTCTCCATTTGTTGATCAGGCATTGGGTCTGAACAGCATGACAAATAACAGTTGCTGTTTGGATTCACTCAGAATGTGTAAAGGAGAGTGAACACAGAAAAGTGTTGCTTACTGAATATACTGATGGTTTTATATACAGTACTGTGGAAAAGTCTTAGGCCACCATGCTACCATTAGATTTGTTGTTTTTGCAATTGTATAGTGATCATATATAATTATTTTTCAGTCTCTTTATTAGAATACAACCAGAAAATACAGGAAATGTGAATGTAGTATTAAAAACAGTGTAAAAGTATAAGCTGAAGTGTCAAATATTTAGGGTAAACTCCCCTTCCACTTAAACAATAGCAGGCAGCTGCAGGATCTCCTTAACCTAAATTAAATTAAATCCTATTTTCTAATTGTTGTAGGCTGCCTAGTAACTTATTTGTTTTGAGCAATTGTGTTTGTGTTGTTGTTGTTGCTGTTGTTGTTGTTGTTTTATGTTATGTGTATTGGACCCTCTTGAAAATGAGATGTTGCATCTCAAGGGGCTATCCATAAATAAATAAATCCAAATCCAAATAAATAATTCTAATCAAATGACTTCAGGACTTCAGTCTCCCCAAAAAAGCTCAAGATGTGTTTAGTGCCAAGAGAGGTCACACTAAATACTGACTGATGCCTGAAGAAGACATTGAGTTCTGAAAATGTTTTTGTTTTTACCTTTGTGTACATATTTCCTGTTTGTATCTTAAAAAAAGAGTAAAAAAATATATATGGATGGACATTAAAACTTTGCTAAAACATGTATTTATATTTTTCTTATTTTTTGCCTTGGACTGTTACAGTATATAAAAGGCATTAATTATGAGAAAATACTTTATATCACCATTTTATAAACTGTTTGTCATCCCTCATTGATGTTTGTTTTTGGAATTGTTTAATGGTTTTACCATGTTGTCTGCAGTTTAGAAATGTCCCCATTGTCAAAAATGGAGATTGTGTTTTATGTGGCTGTCAGCTCCTGTGCTGTCCCTGTCTTCTGTCTGCTCCTCATTCCCATGCTGGAGAAAAGGAGCAGGGATAACAGTGGTTGCTAGAGACGCTGAATTTCCTGACAGCGTGGCATGATGGGAGAGCGGCTGCATTGGCATGTTGAGACCATGCTGGGTTCATGTATATGTCAGAATCCTATTCAACAGCAGACTTAAGCATATAATAGGACAATACTTAGTTACAGTACAATTATAAAAATATGTATTAGAGCTGCGCAATTATGACAAATGTAAAATATACACATGTAAAACTAAGGAGTAATTGACGACGGTCCATTGAATTATAAGAAAATAATGCACACCCAAGGTGGTTATGCGGCATGCTGCGAAGTGTTATTTTCGAATAATTTAAAGGACCAGAGTCAATTATTTCGCTTATACCACGGTTACCACAAACATTGCTCTGGTGCCAATCTTTAAGACATTTTAAAGGTTAGGTGTGCCTTTATTGAAAAATAATCAACACCCATGGAACATTTCTCAACCAGAATAAAGCATTCAACAGCCCCGTGGTAATGTAAATAACAAATAATTATGGGAGTTATGTTGTTAGTAAAAAAATTGTTTAGCTAAAGGACACGTCAATTTATCAACTTTTAAATCTCTGATTCACCACTGTACCAAATTGAGGCTTTTGGCAATTATTTTAAATGTTTTACCAGTTTTTGATGAATTGTGCAGCCCTAATATGTATGTTTACTAAGAAGGAGATGTCAAAAAAGACTTGATATTAATATCAATATGATATGAAAACCAATCTTAAGCTATTTGTGCATTACTGTTTTCTACATAAAATCATTCTACATGATGTAAAGGACATTCTGTGAAAATATAACCTTGATATCTTTATTATTTACTGAGTAAGGCCTTGTCAAAGTAAAATATAAAATATTAATAAAAAACTACCCACTTTTTACTAAAATTTATCTGTTACCCAAAGTCTCTTTTAAACACAAAATGGCCTTTATTCATGACACACAAGTTCATACTGTAAAACTATTAATTGTAGCTTAATTTTTACTTTTATTTGAATATTTAATATTTTGTAAGAATTGTTTTTATGTATACGAAGTCGAACTTGTTCTGCTTTGGTTAAAAAAGCTAAACAATCCCCTTTGTATAGAGACTTTTTTTTTTTAAATAAAACTAATGCAAAATCATTCAGTTTTCATGGCCTGAATCACAATCTATACAGCTGGTAAATTTCCCCAATTCAGCCACCTTTGGTAATTGTGGCAAAGAGTCCATTTTACACTCTTGATACAAGGTTTTGGCGATGTGCCTACTTATGCAAAGTACCCAAAAAAAGATACTGTAGCCTGTGATTGTCTATTTTGGCAGCATAGGCTGTTTAAAGCTGTAAAAGTCATTTTGCTGTGTGCAAAACCTGTGTGAGAGCCTTTAGTTTCACAGCTTTAAGTGAATCCCTTGTTGCTGACTCTGAAGTGGAAAATGCACCGGGTCCTATTTAATAGGGAAATCAAGCAAACTGCTTATAAAAATGGCCATTTATCATTCTCTGGCCCTAATTGGTTTCCGGTTCCTGTGTCCATGCGGTGCAGTAAATTGAATGTGTCCTTTCTTTTGCAGCTCGAGCGTTGCGAATGTTGTAATCAGCTGCGTTCAGCTCCAGTTAATATGGGCACAGAAAACCCGGCCCATGCGTGCACACCGCATTCCACTGGCAATTAATGTTCATTACGACTTCAAGGAAGAAAAATAGTCAGGTTCCTTTGTGCAGAATTCTTGGAAAACGGATGCCAGGTTATATTTTGAATTATTATATATTTATGAATAGGCTTGTTCACTAACCCTATCAGTCACATCCTTGCAAAACAACAGTATGGGATTTGTCAGGAATTGTCAGATTGAGGCCTAATAACTTTTCCTCTGATACTCCATGGGACTAATATTCCTGAAAATTTCTCCGGTTGTACAGGTTCCTTTGTGTGCCGTATTTTTCCACCCGTGCATATTTAACAGGTGGCACAAATCTCTCCATGTAAACCTCTAGTGTTTATGTTACAGCTATAATGAGGTCTGTAAGGGTACCTACCAGGGTGGGCAAGATCAAGAGGTGTCCTGTTGGATTTATTTGGCAATGCAATCCACACGCTAAACACAAAGGTGGAGCAGGGGTGCCACTGTAGGAGCCGTAATTGGTGGGCTTGGTGCTGATAAAGTAATACAGTTAAGCAGGTTCTCATCCTGCAAATTCCCAGGAATGCTGTGGAGTTAGTGAAACCACATGAAAACATAACAAAGCATATGTTCCACAAACTCATTAAGTACCACTAGCAGAGGTCATTCATCATAGGCCCATATGAGAAGGCTTCACACCCTTGGCGAAGACTCCAGAGGGAACCAGGCGGGGCTCATAGGTTAATGAAGGAAAGAGGGAACCTCAGCGAGCCACAGGCTCGGTTCACTGATGGCCATTCCAGACACACCTGGCCCTGCAAAAGTGTGAAGACATACCTCGAGAATAGCCTGTACCATATGTTTGAGAGGGTCCTGCTCTGTCCGGTGCAAGAAGTTGTCATTTCACAGGAATGTCCATATGGAGTGTATCTCAAACAGATTAGAGGTTTGTTGAGATTGTGCTTAGTCCGTGGAGAGCTTTCGAGTACTTTTACAGTGCAGGCGGTTGTAATGTTGGAAGCTGTCAGGTTCACATCTATTCACGGGATATTTTAAATAAGCTCTCGTTTCTGTGTATGATAAATGTATGTTGTGAGGTATCACGAATAGCAATTCTTGCATTGTATTTAAGCAGGCTAAATTGTATAGTAAATAACATGATTAACGATGATAATGAACAGCTCACGGTTTGCATGCTGCTCTGGTAGGTCTCAAGATTTCATTTCTTTTTACCTTTTTTTACCACCCCTAATGGTAGTTTACACCCAAAGGGTAATAACTTCAGAATACGGCGTTCTTTCCATGCAAGTATGAATCTCAACTAGCCAGGGCCCAAGTCCATTGCAGCGTATACTGAATCCTAATGGTCGCCTAAGAAAGCCTGACAGCAATACTTGACATGGGCATTAAATCATTGCCCCAAGGAATCCTCCATCCTGCACCTCCTGACAGGAACACTGTCATCTCTGCCAGGGCATTTCCTATGCCTCTTGACAACACTGGATCTGAATTAGTCATTGCATTAGATGTAAATTGGTGCTGTTCAAGGATAATAATGAGCACCAAGATACATGTCGGAGTCAGTGACATGACGCCATTTTGATACTGTCTCCCACCGGTTTATTATGTCTAATGGTATTCAGGCCGCGGCTGGCCGGAAAGTTTATTTTCAGTTTATGCACTTGTATTTTTCTGTTTGTTTGGACACTTCTCTGCACAAAGTGTCCATAGCGGAGCTCCTCTCAGAGGGTCAGTCTGGCAGTGTTTACACAGCTGTCTGCATGATGGCTGACGGCTTCGCTCTTGACATGGTTTGGCATTAAGGCTGACTAGCCAACAAGTCCGACTGCATGGCCAGCTCCGTGCCACAAACTGGCACCACTAGGCCAGCTTTTACAGACTCTGTAGATCTTGGCACGCTGCCATACCTTTAGTATCGTATGTTTAAATTTAAACTATATATCATGCTATTTTGTAACCAAATGGCAGCTGTAACATCGAAATAAATTGTGGGACATGTCAGTATTTCTCTTGCTTGTTTTATATAAACGTGGCTGGTTTATAAACTCTATTAGTAGCTTCGGGTTATTATTAATTATGCTTAAATTACCAGTAAGTGCAGCGTAATTAAGATCTGATAAATATTTGATGCCAATTCTTTTTTTTTATAATTGCAGCCTTGTGACTTTTGTTAAATAATGCACAGTAAAAATCATTACTTTAAATTGTTGTTTTTCGTTATTTATTTATTTTTTGCGTGTTTCCTCGGCATACAGCTGACAGACACACATTTTCATTGAAAAGAATGAAGGGTATAAACTGATGGCTCGAGCAAGATGGACAACATGTGTTTTATAGGGAGAGAGGGAGGTCTTCCTGCCAGACTCCTAATTGAGGCCATTTAACAAACATACATTCAGGAGGGTGATGCTGAAGTATAAGCTCGAGGCTCTGTTCAACCATTAGCATGTATTCCCAGTTGTTCAAGTTAGTGAAGAAAAAATAGAGGTCTACCACTGAAATAATGTCTGCCAATTACCCGGTAAATAGTAGATAAGGATGTGTTTTACAGCCGAAAACTGACAAAATTTGCTGGGGTGGAAAAACTCAGCCTTAGCCTCGGTGGAAATCGATCAGTATAGATCACCTTTATCCTTATTCAATATTCAGCCTACTGTGTGTCACTGTTAGCGTGTGTTAAAGTGCACAGTGGTTCAAACCGTAGATCCTTTATATTTTTACCGCTTTCTATAATAAAATGTGGCGCCAAAAGCCATCATGCGGTTCTAGTGCTTTGCTAAGCATTCAAGTGTCTGGAGGGGTAAAATAGGGGTATGCTTGTAGAGTGCTGGCGTATACGGGTGGAACAGAGGTGGAAGGCTGATGAGTTCCTGGGAGCAGTCAGAGGGGAGAACATGACTTTTGTCAGATTCCCAAATGGAAGGAAAAATGTGTCCAACGGTGAACAAAGGCGACTCGTCTCTATGGAGTTTGCCCCCACATGATTTCAGGTTTGACTAAGTTGTCCTATCACATGTCTGAATTAATTTCGTGCAACAGTGCAAGACTATGGCAGTTCTGTCAGATTTATGTGCGAGTTGTAGGTTTCAATTCTGGATATTCTTTTCTGCAGGCTAGCACATGAGCACTTGAAACGCTGCGAGATCTTCGCTTTCAAATGTTATCATGCTCCAGTATAGATTTTCTTCTAGTATTTGTTGAAAATATTTATCACACCTTTGAAATCCAGGCTGAAGTCTGATCATTGAATTTTGAGATTAGGAGCATCAAAGTTTGATTAAAGGCGTACATTTTACATTGATTTTAATCTTTGTCATGACCTAGGATGATTTTATAAAAGTGGGTTAAGCTGGGTTTTACAAACAGGGTCACATATGACGTTTCCTAATATATGACATTCCCGTATCATACAGATTAGTAGTAACTTGGCCAGCAATCCGTTTATGATGGAAAAACTTGTTCTCTTCCAACTGTAACACTAGTGTAAGTGAAATTGACATATCTTTCAATGGTGTGCTTTTTGGTGTGTTGTTCAAAAAAATGTTTTTTATTCTTTAGCCGTGGCATCACATTCACTTGGCCACATGCTCTGATCATTGTTCTCTGGAGTGGGGAAGGCGGTTTCTGCAGACTTGCTCTGATAAATAAATAAACGAATAAACCGATTGATGAAGTGTAGGCTGTAAAGTTTACTTCTTTTAGAAAAAAGTTTACTTCTGTTGTTTTAAGGTGTCGATCATATCCAAACTCGGTGTTAATGTGGACATTACACTTGACAGCCTTGCATATATGATAAGTTGACTTTGTACTGAACAGATTCACCTGTTTTCCTTACAATATATTTGAGAATTTGTGAGACAAAAGTTCACTTAGATTTGTGCTATTTTGAAACTAACATCGTTTCAAAAGCTTCTTTATTTTATTTTATTTTTTTTATTTGTGCTGTGTACACTTTCCCCAAAAAAATCTTTATGAGTTAAAACTATGCTCAAGCTTGAACCATCCAACCAGTAGGGTTGTTAATATGATGCCCCAAACCATTGATTGCTACCACATGATATCATTGAACATGCGTACATACAGTTTATTATATCATATCCATGTATTCAAATCTGTTTATAACAGAAGCCACTAAGATTTCATATCAATATTAGAGCTGTAAATTTAATTAATATAGTAAATTTTAACACATTAAATAAATACTTTTTGGTAGATGGGGTGGGAATAGTTGGACCCACATGAATCGATTCAGAATCTATTCTTAAAGGGGACATTTCACAAGACTTTTTAAGATGTCAAATAAATCTTTGGTGTCCCCAGAGTGCATATGTGAAGTTCAACATGATCTCACAAAGTTCCGTGGTATAGTCACAGAATTTTTTGCTCATTGTCACGGCTCTCCGCATTTTTTTCGTGTCTGTACCACAGACTTTCTTTTCCGTGTCAGTTTCACATATTGGTTACTCAATTGTTTTTCCTATTTTTAAACAATTTTCACGTGAGTTTGGGGTTAGATTTGGGGTTTGGGTTAGGATGTCACTTTAACTATTGGTTTATACTATTTTTTACGGACTTTTAAACAATTGTCGCCTGATGTTAGGGTTAGGAGTTGGGTTTGGGTTAGGACGTCATTTTATGTTACAGAAAGTCATTCTTACCCCAAACCCACGCGAAAATGGTAAGAAAATAGGAAAAACAATTGAGAAACCAATACGTAAAACTGACACGGAAAAGAAAGTTCGTAGTACAGACACGGAAAAATGCGGAGATCCGTGATAATGACACGGATAAATGAGCAAAAAATTCTGTGACTATAACAGGGAAATTCGTGAGACCAGGTTGGTGAAGTTTTAGCTTAAAAAACCCCACAGATAATTAATTATTGCATGTTAAAATTGCCACTTTGTAAGTGTGAGCAAAAATGTGCTGTTTTGGGTGTCCTTTTAAATACAAATTAAATGGCAGTGCTGTGGTTGGAAAGTGCAGATTAAGGGGCGGTATTATCCCCTACTGACATCACAAGGGGAGACAAATTTCAATGACCTATTTTATCACAGCTTGCAGAGAATGGTTTACCAAAACTAAGTTACTGGGTTGATCTTTTGCACATTTTCTAAGTTGATAGAAGCACTGGGGACCCAATCATAGCACTTAAACATGGAAAACTCAGATTTGATATGTCCCCTTTAAGGAGGTTGCACATCAGACGAGAAGCATTGTGCCATGTATCTAAAAATCAAACACATTTTCTAAGAGTTTACACACACTGATGCTGTGACTCTAGACGCTGCTCAAATTCTTGCCGTACCACAAAGCGCCACTCACATAGTTTTACATTAAATAACATCATATTTGTCCCAAATCGTTAACAATACCTGCGAGTTGTCCTATGCACGGCCCTGTATGCCTCCCTTAGGGTCCCGATTTGATTCACAATAGATTCTTGGCATACTAATTAGCATATTTCTGACATCATTACATTACGTTTGCTCAAAGTCAGACTAGTGTTGGCACCTTTTGCTAGTCTCTAAACTATCATATACTGTATTTTAATGTAAGTAAGTGCTCAATTAAGCCATTATCATTTACATACAGTTGCCTATATGTTCTGCTACTGTTAAAACAAGACGTTAAAACAAGTAAAACATTTTAATTAAACGAGACTCATTAATTCTACATGTTAACCATAACTTCCACATTATCTGATCATTATCATTATACATTTACGTTAAGGAACTGTAGTTTTGGCAGTTTTAGGGGTAGTTTCCTGAACATGGGTAATGGTCTGGAAGAGGAAACATTAGGGAAAGGGTGGTCTCTCTCTCTCTCTCTCTCTCTCTCTCTCTCTCTCTCTCTCTCTCTCTCTCTCTCTCTCTCTCTCTCTCTCTCTCTCTCTCTCTCTCTCTCTCTCTGAGATATGTCTGAGATGCTGATACAGTAAGAATCTGACGTGCATATTTTTCCTACATTTTAATGAGTGTACCGCTTCTGTGAAGCTATTAAACAAAATGAACCATTTGAAAGTGAATTTTAGATTTCCGGTCAAAGCGCTCTCTCCCAAGAATGGGTGTGGGGAGCAGCGATTGTCGGTTGCCCCTCTCTACCCCCCAGTATCCACACCGAAACCTCTTGCACACAGCATGGATGATCAAAAGAGGCCAACGGCGGACAGCCATTATGCCAATGACACTTTGAGTAAGAGTCTAGAGAACAAAATGACATGACAGCCATTAGGGTTTGAAAGTGGGACTTTAAAGAAAGGCTGAAGGATGAGTGTCAGGAAAGAATCAAAGGGAGAAAGTTAAATCTTCATAACGTTTGCCGCTCTCGCGAAAAATAAGTTCTTTGCAAACTAGCTCCCATTCAAGTCCAAAAACATGAAGATGAGTGTGTCCATAAAGAATAAGGCGGACGAGGAAGTTGAGTCTGGAGGTTCAGACATGAAAGCTAATAGGGCAACGAAGCTCCATTGTGCAGGTGGTTGATCATTAGTGTACAGGTTTTTCGTGAGGAGATGTACACTGTTTTATACAAGTATCAGAACCTCAGATGATTGACTAGCTTCCAGATAGGAATTTGTCAAGAAACCACAAATAACCGAGAGGCCTTATGTATAAAAATCATAATTTGCAAACAAAATTACCACATTTTTAAACACTGTACAGTAGTGCTGGGCGATATTGTCCACAGTGAAATCGTCCTACCGTCAGCTCTGAGATTGCCGATCTATGATAGTATAGAGGGTGGGGCAATATTTTGCTTTTTTTTTTACAAATGTATACAAGTTGGACAGGTTAGAGGGAAACACTACTGTTTTTCAATATTTGACGATGTTCTTACCTCAACTTCAACAATCTTGGCATTCTTACCTCAACAATCTTTATACAGCACATCATGAATGTGTTAGCATTTAGCCTAGCCTCATTCATTCCTTAGGATCCAAACAGGGATGAATTTAGAACCTACCAAACACTTCCATGTTTTCCCTATTTAAAGACTGTTTACATGAGTAGTTACACAAGTAAGTATGGTGGCACAAAATAAAACATGGCAATTGATGATGTTACTTCGTCCCAATGTGGAAGTGCTGCAAACTAAGGGGAAAACTTACTAATATCACGTTTACACCTGGTATTTAACCTCTTCAACCCTGAGGACCCTGTCCCGGGTCCAGAATTTCGTATTTTGACTTAATATAAAATATTCTTTTAATCTTTGATGCTCCGTCATGGACCCCAGTAACACATATGAGATACTGTTTGAAAGCTTAGAGTCTCTACTTTCTGCAGATATGCATCACTTTGACACATCTTTTACTGTAAGAAAGTTATTTACACTTAATTTACACTATCACCCCCCCAATATTTTATTATATCATTTAATATTTACATATTTCATATTTTTCAAAAATGACAAACATGGGCAAGTCTTATATCAAATGAAAGCTCTCACTCTCAGGAATAAGGCTACAGCGTTATTTTTGTTCTAATATCAACACATATCCAACAATCATCGAATGAATAATAAGGTAAAAAATGGTTCTTCTATGATTACGAGCAAATAATCACTTTTGGTGCTATATAGCACCGTTTGTTTTTAGAGTGAAGTATACAGTGAATATACAGTATGTTCACTATAATATGCATTTTAAAATGTAAAGCAATAAAATGTGATGACCTCAAACAGATGTGTGATCTGTTGCAAAATAATTTGAAATGGCATGAGCGTGTGTACATAAAAACCTTTTGGATTATAACTAAATTGCTGACAAAATAACAGGCCTCTACATTTTAAAATGCTATTTGTTCAATTTCTAATTCTCCTCCATCAGACGCTGCATTATGCCAACAAATGTGACAGATCAGCTGGATTTTCTGGCACTGTCCACACAGCTCAGCTCTCCCGGCCTGCAGTGTGCAGAAAATGCATCTAATGTGTCTCCATGTCACATAATCAGGGATTTGAGAGTGTAAATCTTTGATCTGCGAGAACATTTTCTGATAGGATCACCCCCCTCTTCTGGCTGAAGTCTTCTGATCTCCCTCCAATTACTGGTGTCAAATGAGTCTGTTCACAGGCTGATTGGATGAGTACTGTTCTGACAGCGCCCCTCCCTCTCCACGGAAAGCCTCGCTCTGTCCTCTGCTCCAGAGCCCCGGCCACCGTCACACCAGCTAACAGCCCCAGCGGCGAGGGCCCCGCGCACGGCTAGGTCCCCCAGCACAGCTGGAGCTGTTTGGAGCAGCTTCAGAGCCAGTTGTGAGGCAGCCAATTGGGAGTCTCAAGGGTCTCCCATCTGGTGTGGAAGGGCAGGCTGAAGGGCTTGGCTGACAGAGTATGACAGAAAGAAAGGGAAGAGAGCCCACGAACCTGACTGCCTTACAGAGACTCACAAATCTTTTATTTATCGGCCTGCTCAGCTCACATTTGCTGTAGTTAGTTAATATGCAGAGTGGGCTCCAGGACTTCAAATGCCGCTGTGGAGTGAAGCCGGCTGAGTTTAGGGGAGGAGGGACGGGTGGGCTCCTTGTTGAGAACTGAGGGGGGGGGTCAGTGTCCAGCTGTAGGGGAGATATGCTCAACCATCTTCATATTCATCACTACCATCATCATAATGAGCATACCAGTTCACATGCGATGCGTAAGAGATGTTAAGAGGCATATGACTTGCATCATCGCTGATATTTATGTTATCTGCTGTGCCCTAAAGGGGAACGCTGAGGAATTTGTTTTCACGAATCCGGTTCACAGTTAGGTTTTTTCTACCAAACCAACATAAAGGTAATGTTAGGAAAAGCACGTGCAGCTCTTCATTTGCATACTTGGTGTCAGCTTTTTTTTAAATCTAGGATATTTCGTATTTCATTTGTTTGTATAAGGCTACGTTTACACGGAAACAATCTGAAGAGAAAAACGCAAAAGTGTTGTTGCGTTATCACTTTTTATTCCGCATTTATATGAGCGTTTTGGGGGGGAATTTGCATGCATATGGTGACGCAAAAGTGTGTGATATTTAATGTAGTATGCACTCCAGGCGGCTAGGTGGAAATGTGAAGCACTGACACACAACAACACCAAGTCCACACGCCTGCATACAACCTTCTTTCTGGTTTTCCCAGGTCTCGTCCAAAGCCGTCTGGTTTGCCTCCGACGAATTGGCGCATCAACAATGTGATAGAGGTAATTAATTTCGTACAACTACTGGAAAGACTTGTATATTTATCAGAGCTGCCATAGCAACTTGAAGGTCCGACATATGGAAAAATCCGACATGTTTATTGTTATTTTCCTGAACTGGCGCATGCCTGTGACGTAAATGCGTACGCGACGAGAGCCACCGTGAGCAGACTTTTGCGTTTTTTACCCTGCGACGGTAGAGCATTTTTAAGATTTTCCCTATGGAGGGTGGTTACACTTTTTTTGCATTTTTAAGCCCCAAAAATGCCATCGCCGTGTAAACGAAAGGCACATCTGATAAAATATTTTTTTGTTTTCGCCCTCGAGCGTTCTTGTGTAAACAGAGCCTAAGTAATCAGTTCCTCTTTTAATTTTTTTTTCAAGAATCATTTAGGAAGACAAAAATTAATCCAATAGTTATTTTTTCCTCTTTGTGACTTTTGTGAGAAAATGGTCTAGACTTGATTCAAAAAATTTTATTTTTTCGGTTACTCGAAATTCTTCAAAAAAGGAAAACATTCTGAAACAGTTTCATGCTAAAGAAAGGTCAATAGACAGCTCCTTGTGACATTTTCTTCAAATTTATGGAGCGTGTCATACTGCATTGTCATCCGATGACACCAATTTGACATGATGGCTCTTTACAACTGTCCCTTTCCTGTCATATACTGCATGCACAGCAGATACAAGAGATGAACAAGCGCTCCAAAGGGGCTGTCTTATCACTCACATATAGCCACACACACACACACATGCTCACAAGCAAATTTCTTCACCATGGCACTGAATTCATACAATTTAAAAACACACGCACACAGACAAACACACATTCAGTAAACAGTACAAACCCAATGCCATTAAGACAAGACATTCATCCCGCCATTGGAGATTTGTAAAAAGGTAACATTTTGGAGATTCTCTCTGGTGTTCATGGGAACACAGATGACAGTAGCACGTCTGTGCTCTCAGCAATTATTAACTAGGTGGCATTGAGAGCACTCGATGTTGAACAGATCCCTAAGCTCTTTAAGGAACTCAAGACGAATTTTCCAGCAAGGCCTCTGGAGCATCGCTCTTCTCACACATACTCTTTCCTTGACATTTGTTCCTCTCCTTCATTTCTCCGCTTGTGTCCTTTCGGATAGGATCGAGAGGTTTCCAGCATCACCGTTTGCTGGTATTCTTCTCGTATTATCCTATGTTCTTACACAATTTTCAGGCTTTGTGGTTAAATTATGTATTAAGGTCAATGTCAAAACATGGAAGATATGTAATCTACTGGGAGTTTCCTTTTATTCATTATTACAGTGAAGTCTGAACACAACTGTCAGGCATCCGAGGATGTGCGCAGCATGGAAGCTTGCTGCTCAGCAGGGCTCTTCGTAGCCCCTCTCCAACCCTCCTCCCAGGACAGACCCTTGA